>NC_091440.1:137716897-137829397 GCF_964237555.1 Oryctolagus cuniculus | reverse complement strand
CCCAAATGGCTGCAATGGCCATGGCTGGGCCAAGATGAAGCCAAGAGCCATGAGCTTCACCCTGGTCTCCCATGTGGGTGGCAGGGTCTCAAGTATTTGGATTATCTTCTCCTACTTTACCAGACCATTACCAGAGAGCTGAATCAAAAGTGGAGCACCAAGGACTCAAACCTACACCCATAGGGGATCTGGTATCCTAGCTGATGGCTTTACAGGCTATACCACGATACTAGCCTGTATTCTACACCTTTAATAAAATGCTCAAGTAACTGTTGAGAAACAATATGAACTGAAATTAAGGTACACACAAACTTTAGAACACATACAAAAAGTCACTCAAATCAGTGTATACATTCAAATTTGAAATGCAAACTATAAACATTCGAGAATTGAAAGTGGAAGAAAATCTACATGCCCTTGCATTTGGTAACGACTTTTCACACATAACAAAAAGACAGTTACCGAAAGAAAGAAATTACTATTGTGGACTTCACAGAATTAGATTTTCTACCTGTGACTCATTATGTGCATAGAACAAATAGACAAGCTGGGATAAAATATTCACAAAACACATCTGGCAAAGAATTCTTATGCCCGCAATCTGTGGTCCCCTGAAAATCACACCAGAGACCAAAGTTGAAGCCAATTAGCAGGGTCGTTTTTTTATTACAAGTTCGAACCCGGGCATCTCAGTGTCTCCAGGAGAGGAAAAACCCCCCGAAGCCCCGAGCCCAGTTCTCACAGAGTTTTTATTATCATGAACAAGCAGGCTTTAGGGGAATGCTATAGATCAAGTTGACACTTCTGATAAGTCCCGAGACACCTGTCGCTGACTCCAGGGTAGGGGCTGGTTGTTATCTCAACCTTTCTACCTCCCTTTTACATTCCTGGACCTGGGTCAGGGTTGGGTCACATCTGGCCAGGTGGAGGGAAGGGGGAATGTAAACAACTTAGTGTAGTTACTGGATTACTTAGCTCAACATCTAACATAATACATATATAAAGTCAAAGACACTTAGCATTGCTTACTATTACTACTAGTTGCCTACTAAGCTAATGTGATTACACTTTAGGTTACATTAAAATAATATTTTCTAGCACTATTATAATGAATACTAAGGGCATAGTAAAAGCTGGTTGTGCAGGTGTCTTCTCAGAATGTCTATTCAAAATACACAGAGAGTCCTAAAAATAAAAAATAACTACAAACAACTCAATTAAAAATGGGCAAATAAATGGACACCAGACCAATGAAAATTTTTATTAGAGCTGCTAGACTACAAGACAAGAACAAAACAGCAGTTGCTGGAGGGTGAGGAACAACAGGACGTCTCCTTGCTGCTGGCAGGAGCCAATGGCCCAGCCACTGTGGAAGAAGTTTCAGTGTTTCTCCTGAAGTGAAACAAGCATCGCTGTACAATCCAACATCTACACGATGCATTCTGTGTGTTTGAAACATTCCTTTGACAAATACTTCCAGACAGCAGTCACCAGGTAAATTTGTTCAGACTTACGGTAATAGGACTCCTCCAACAGCAGAGCGATGCGGGACTGAACTGGGTACTCCATCCACAGTGCACTCGCCACCCGTCTGCAAGAACAGAGGTTGCTTCTCTGTGCTCTACACTGGACCCCCAACACCGAAAGCAGGAGGAAGCTTCCCACATCAGGAGTCCCCAGGCCTCCGGACACCACCCAGGGGTCAGTTAAAGGCACAGCAGCACACGACTGCCTCTCCCACGTCAGACGCCCATCACAAGTAGCAGGTCCCCAGGTCACAGAGGCTCCTCTCTGAGATGGCCACAGACTGAGGGCTCACACAGCTCCCTACTCAGGTTCGATCATTGCTATGACGTTCACAGAACTCAGAAAAACAAATTTCCTGAATGTTTTGGTCTCCCCACAATTCGTTGCTGAAGTCCAACCCCCAAAGTGACGTCATGAAGAGGTTATTTGGGGACTGGCACTGTGGTGCAGCAAGTTAAGCCAACGCCTGCATGTTAACTTACTTGCAACATTAAAACTACAAAACTGCAGAGGGGGGTTAGCGGAGGAAAGCCTCAGAGAGGTCGCCCCTGACGTGCGGCCGCGGCTCAGTTAGCTGACCTTCGGCCGAGTTAATCTCACACGCAGCCAAGGGGGCAGGCCTCACACACGGCAGAACAGGAAACCTTCCGAGCCATGTGCTCCGCCCAGGACACCTGCGGGTTCTGCGCCATCACGGGACCGCGAGTGCCCCAGGCGTGAACCAAAACCCCCAGGCAGGGTTGTGGCTCCGGCCTGGCCTAGTGCTGCCGCCCGCCTCAGATTCCGTCTCCCAGAGCCCAGCCAGCGACAGCCTCAGAGGACTCCATCTCCCAGAGGCCCCTGGGGGGTGTCGCACCTCAGAGGACCCATCACCCACAATGCCCCGCGGGCGACCGCCTCAGACTCCTCCCAGAGCCCAGCCAGCGACAGCCTCAGAGGACTCCATCTCCCAGAAGACCCCGTGGGCGTCATGCGTCAAGGACAGCATCTCCCACAATGCCCCGCGGGCGACCGCCTCAGACTCGACCTCTCTGAACCCCGTGGGCATCCTGCCTCCGAGGACTCCGTCTCACAGCGGACCGGAAGGGGCGTGTCTATGAGGACCCCATCTCCCAGAGCCCCCCTCGATGCCCCCTCGGAAACGCCTCAAACGCCATCATCCAGAGACCAGCAAGCGACAAGCCTCAAAGGCGTTGCCCAGAACACCTCGCGGGCGGCCATCTCAGACTATTTTCCAGGGTCCCATGAGCGCCTGCCTCAGACTCCATCTCCCAGAGGTCCTAGCAGGATGCTCACGTCAGAGCACCGCTTCTCCCAGAACACCTTGCAGGCGCTCGTCTCAGACTCCATCTCCCAGAGGTCCCTCCGGCGTCACGCGTCAGAGGACTGCTTCTCCCAGAATGCCCAGCTTCTCCCAGAATGCCCAGCAAGGTCCCGTCTCAGCCTCCATCTCCCAGCGGGCTACGGGGGTGTCACACAGCAGAGGACCTCATCTCCCAGAATGCCCTGCAAGTGTCCCGCCTCAGCCTGCATCTCCCAGAGGGCCACAGGGCGTCACACAGCAGAGAACCGCATCTCCCAGAGCCCTGTGGGTGTCCCATCTCAGTGCACTGGCACCCACCTCAGAATCCAACTCCCAGAGCCCAGCGAGCAACAAGCCTCAACATGCTCCATCTCCAGAATGGCTCGGGGTGTCGGACATGAGATGACCCCGCAGGCCCAGATGACCCCCTCAGATTCCATATCCCATAGGTCCCCCGGGGTGTCGCACGTCAGAGGACCTCATCTCCCACAATGCCTCACGGGCCTCTCGCCTCAGACTCCATATCCCATAGGTCCCCGGGGGTGTCACACGTCAGATGACCTCATCTCCCACAATGCCTCGCCGGTGTCTCTCCTCAGACTCCATATCCCACAGGACCCCGCGGGAGTCTTGCGTCAGCGAACCCCGTCTCCCATGCTCTGAGGCTAAAGTCGGTCAGGAGAAGCGGGTTCGTGTGCCCTCTCGTGGCTACCATGACTCCGCGCATAACACTCAGCGTGCCCCATCCTAGCTTTTCTGGGAAATGGAACAAATTCAGGGTCGTACTCAGATCAGCAAAGGCCTCCGCATAGGAAATTCGCACTGACAAGGGGTGCACTACCCCATGTCTTGTTTGACATTTGTGATGTAGCAATTATTTGTGAATTTTTTGCAAACTATATGGGATGTTATAAATATGAGCGTGTAATTCTTAAACAAAAATCAACTAAAAATAGTCCACACGCTGAAAATTGAAATACAGAAATTCTAGAAAAATGTATACCAGAATCTATGTGGTCTTAGATTTGTTAGGGAGTTCTAACCACAATTCAACTCACAAAAGAAAAGGTGTGAACATAGACTTCATAAAATTAAGTTTTCTTCTGTGCAAGGCCCTGTTCAGAGAACAGAGGGTGCAGAAATGGAGCAGGCACCGACAGAGCAGACACTGGTGAAGAGTATGCACTCGGGGCAGGCAACTGGTCGAGTGGTTGAGATGCCCAAGTTCCACATCTGAGTGCCTGGGCTTGATTCTGGGCTCTGGCTCCTGACTCCAGCTTCCGGCTAATGCAGATCCTGGATGGCCTCAACTGAAGGCATCAAACTATTCGGTTCCTGGTACCCACGTGAGACATTGGATTGAGTTCCTGGCTCCCTACCATCTAGGGCCTGTTGCAGAAATTTCTGGAGTTAACTGGCAGGTGGGAACTCATTCTCTCTGTCATTTCTCTTAAAAAAAAAAAAAAAAGTGCATATCAGGGGCTGGCTGTGGTGGAGTGGATAAAGCCACCACCTGTAACACCAGCATCCCGTTCAGGTGCAAGTTTGAGTCCAGGCTGATCCACTTCCTAACCAGCTCCTTGCTAATGTGCCTGGGAAGGCAGTGGAAGATGCCTCAAGTACTTGGGACCCTGCATTCATGGGGCCTAGTACTGACCATTGCAGCCATTTGGGGGATAAACTAGAAGGTGGAAGCTCTCACTCTCTCTCTCCCCCTCCCCTTTCAAGTAACTATTTTTTAAAAAGGAGTAAATGACAATCTACTTAAATTATATAGAATATGCGAGCATCAGAGTATGCAATGCAAAAGATGACAAGGAATCTGTGTCTCAGATGTGTGGAAACTGCAGTTGGTGGGAGACACTGCTTGCCTCAATCACTCTGGAGGTGAGTGGAGTCCACAGACCCCAGGGGAAGGAGATTCTCAGGGGTTCTTCCGGGGAAAGAGGCTCCTGGATCCTGGCTTTGGATCAGCCCATGACCAGCTGTTATGGCCATCTGGAGAGTGAACTGGCAGTTAGAGACTCTCAAGGTTTTTCCAGGGGAAGTAGGCTCTCAGGGTCCCCAGGGGAAGGATGCTCTAGGTGTAGCATGGCCAAGGAGTTTCAACAGACATGGCAGTGTCAGGCAGAGTGGAGTCATGTGCCCTCTGCTGGCATCTGGGGTCCTCAAAGGCCACTACCCATTGCTCAGTAACACAATAAAGTGGCGACCATGCCCACCCACCATGGTCTCACTGAAGCTGTAGATTACTCTAGTGGTGGGTCCCTGACACTGTGCAATTGGAATTTGCAATAGCACCATAAAAATTGAAGTCCTAAGGTATAAATGTAACAAAATATATACATAGATGCACTCAGAAACCTTGAGACATGATAGGGAGAGGTCAGTACTCTGGCTCAGGAGGTCAAGCAACTACCTACAGTGCCAGCATCCCACACAAACTGCATTTTGAATTCTGGATAATGCACCTGGGAAGGCAGCAGAAGATGTCCCAAGTGCTTGGGCCCCTGAACCCATGTAGGAGACCTAGAACAAGCTCCTGGCTCCTGGCTTTGGCCTAGCCCAGCCCTGCCAATTGTGGCCATTGGGGAAGTGAACCAGTGGATTTAAGATCAATCTCTCTGTCTTTCCTCCTCTATAGCTCTGCCTTTCAAATAAATAAATACATCTTTATAAAAAGAAAACAAGCTTTAAAACCTTCCTGAAAATTAATTCAAACTAAGTCATAGGCTACAGTTTTGAATGCAAAATCTGAAAATCATAGGACAAAAAAGAAATAAAATCTACATGGTTCTTGGATGATTTTTAAAATTTATTTATTAAGACAATTACAGAGAGAGAGAGAGAGAGTTCTGCCATCTGCTTCTCCACTCCCCAATTGGCCACAACAGCTCAAAATAGATTAGACCAAAGGCAGGAGCCTCTAACTCCATCCAGGTCTCCCACATGGGTGACAGGAGCTTAAGCACTTGGGCCATCTTTAGCTGCTCTTCCAGGTGCACTATCAGTGAGCTGAATTGTAAGTGCAGCAGTTTGCACCCAAATAGGTGCTCATATGTGATGCCAGCATCACAGGCTATGGCTTAACCCACTGCAACACAATATTGGCCCTAAAGCTTGAATAATCTACAACACACAACATCAAAATCCAATTCCCAGAGTAAAAAGTTGAAACTGTGACTTTATAAAAGTAAAACTTCCATGTGATAGATCATGTGTAGAGAACAAAAAGAGAAGGTACAATGTAAATTACTTGAGATGTGAGAGCACTCAGGGATGGACTGTGACAAAGAACCTGTAACAAGTGTATGGAACACTCACTGTAGAATATAAGACATAGCTAAATGCACCATCCATGAAGAGTGGGCCCTCACTAGGCTCAAGTCTCTCAGAGCCTTGGTCTTGGACTTTCTGGAGGCTGGAATTGTGGGCAAGAAAAAATCTGTCATTTATAAATTACCAGGCTATTGTGTGACAGCAGCCAGGCAGGACTAAGACAATGGGTTATTATAAAGGTGTGGTGAAGGACACACACGCACAGCTAAAGGCACCTAGGATGAGGCCCACAATAGTCCCAAGGCAGGGCTTCCATCCCATGGAGCTGGGCACCACCCCACCCTCTTGGCACATGCATGTGTTCACCAACCCCAGAAGCTCCCTGAAGCACATCTTTCAGGGACCCCCTGGAGGCTTCATCAGGCAGGCATGACTGATGATTCATTCCTTCACCAGCCCTCTCATCCCAGAGGAACAGGGAAGGGACTGGAAGTTCCAAGTCTCTAATTGCAGCTTGGTCTTTCTGATAACCAGCCCCATCCTGAAGCTATCCAAGAGCATCCAAGAGCTATCCAAGTGTTCTCATCGGAACAAAAGTCTTTTCCTATCAACCAGGAGAGATCAAAGACTTAGAAAGAAATGAAAAGACCAAACACATATTAGAACACAAGAGGCTTGCAGGGCTCCTATCACTCAGGACATTGTAAAGGTTTTAGAAGCAATACGCCAAAAACAGGGGACAGAGACCAAACATGAGAGGACTTCAAGAAGTTACTGGAAGATGGAATTAAAAGATCAATGTATTTTGCTGCAAAAACATTTGAAAGCAAGCATGTTTTTTTTTTTCATTAGAAATTTATGGAAAATAAATATTCTGAAAAGCATATGCATGGATTTCAAATTTTTACAAAAAAGATATATGTATTTATTAAAGGCAGAGTTACAGAGAAAGAGAAGGGAGAGAGAGAGAGATCTTCCATCTGCTGGTTCATTGCCCAAATGGCCCAGGGCTGGGCAGAGCTGAACACAGAATCCAAGAGCTTGCTCTGGGTGTCCCATGTGGGGACAGGAGCCCAAGCACCAAGGCCATCCTCTGTGGCCTTCCCAAGCACACCAGCAGGGAGCTGGATCTGAAGTGTAGCATCAGGTCTCCAACCATCGCCAACATGGGATGCCAGTGTCATAAGTGGCAGCCCAACCCACTACACTGCAAGGCCAGCCTCCGGATTTCAAATGTTTATTGCACCAAAAAAATTTACTAGAGCTGGCATTGTGATGCAGCAGGTCACACAGCCATCCGAGATGTCAGCATTCCATACAGGAGCATGGGTTTAAGTCCTGGCTCCTCACTTCTGATTCACATCCATGCTCCTGCAAAAGCCCCACGTGCCAGCAGGCGCCTTCCTGACTCCAACTATCAGAGCCGAACGAGTGACAAGCCTCAGAGGACTCCATCTCCCAAGGGTCCTAGGGGGCATCAAACGTCAGAGGACCGAGCAGGTGCTAATCTCAGCCTCTATTTCGCAGGGTCCTGTGAGCGCCTGCCTCAGACTCCACCCCCTAAAGGCCCATGGGTGTCCAGCTTCCTAGGACTCCGAGGCACACAGGGTCCTTCTGGGGGTCTTTCAGGACCCGAGCTCCCAGAGACCCTGAGCAGGCACTCCACCAATGCCAATCTGCGAACGCCCAAGGGCACCTCTCTGACTCCAACTACCAGAGTCCAGTGAGTGACAAGCCTCAGAGAACTCCATCTCCCAGTGGTACCCACGTGCGTCATACATCAGAGGACGGTGCGGGCGCTCATCTCAGACTCTATTCCCAGGGTCCTGTGAGTGCCCGCCTCAGACTCCATCTCCCAGAGGCGCGTGGGTGTCCAGCTTCCTAGGACTCCGTCAACGGAGGGCCCTGCTGGGCTGCCCTCTTTGAGAACCCCAGCTCCAAGAGTCCCCTGAGCAAGTTCCCCTCTGAATCCTATCTGCGAACGCCAAGCAGCCGCCCCCTGACTCCAACTACCAGAGCCCAGCGAGCGACAAGCCTCAGAGGACTCCAATTCCCAGAGGTCCTCGGGGGCTTCATACGTCAGAGGACCGCGTCTCCCAGAATGCACTGTGGTCCCCCGCTTCAGACTCCATCTCCCAAGGATCCCCGAGGGCCTCATACGTCAGAGGTCCGTGCAGGCGCTCATCTCAGACTCTATTCCCAGGGTCCTGTGAGTTCCCGCCTCATACACCAACTCCCATAGGTCCGTGGGTGTCCGGCTTCCTAGGACTCACGGAGGGCCCTGCTGGGCTGCCCTCCTGAGGAGTCCAGTTCCAAAAGTACCCTGGGCAGGTACTTTTCTGATGCCCATCTGCCAAAGTCCCGCCGGCGCCCTCTTGACTCCAACTACTAGAGTCCAGGGAGCAACAAGTCTCAGAGAACTCCATCTCCCAGGGGTCCTCGGGGGCATCATACATCAGAGGAATGCGTCTCCCAGACGGCACTGTGCTCTCCTGCTTCAGTCTCCATCTCCCAGGGGTCCCCGGGGGCATCATACATCAGAGGAACGCGCGGGTGTTCATCTCAGCCTCTATTTCCCAGGGTCCTGTGAGCACCCTCAGACTCCATCCCGCAGAGGCCCGTGGGTGTCCAGCTTCCTGGGACCCCGTCTCACCGAGGGTCCTTCTGGAGTGCCTTCTTGAGGAGTCCAGCTCCAAAAGTACCCTGGGCAGGTACTCCTCTGATGCCCATCTGCCAAAGTCCCGAAGCGCCCCCCTGACTCCAACTACCAGAGCCCAGGGAGTGACTAGTCTCAGAGGACTCCATCTCCCAGTGTACCCATGGGCATGTACGTCAGAAGAATGCATCTCCCAGACTGCACTGTGCTCTCCCGCTTCAGACTCCATCTCCCAGGGGTCCCCGGGGGCATCATATGTCAGAGGACTGCACGGGCACTGATCTCAGACTCTATTTCCCAGGGTCCTGAGAGCACCCACCTCAGTCTCCATCCCCTAGAGGCCTGTGGGTGTCCAGCTTCCTCGGACCCCGTCTCACCGAGGGTCCTTCTGGAGTGCCCTCTTGAGGAGTCCAGCTCCAAAAGTACCCTGGGCAGGTACTCCTCTGATGCCCATCTGCCAAAGTCCCAAAGCGCCCCCCTGACTCCAACTACCAGAGCCCAACGAGCGACAAGCCTCAGAGGACTCCATCTCCAAAGGGTTCTCGGGGGCATCATACGTCAGAGGACCGCACGGGCGCTCATCTCAGCCTCTATTTCCCAGGGTCCTGAGGGCACCCGCCTCAGTCTCCACCCACTGCAGGCCCGTGGGTGTCCAGCTTCCTCGGACCCCGTCTCACAGAGGGCTCTGCGGGGTACCCTCTTTGAGGACCCCAGCTCCAAGAGGCCTCTGAACAAGTTCCCCTCAGAAGCCCATCTGGGAAAGCCCCGCGGACCCGCAGGCGCCCTCCTGACTCCAACTACCAGAGTCCAGAGAGCGACAAGTCTCAGAGAACTCCATCTCCCAGGGGTCCTCCGCGGCATCATACATCAGAGGAATGCGTCTCCCAGACGGCACTGTGCTCTCCTGCTTCAGACTCCATCTCCCAGGGGTCCCCAGGGGCATCATACCTAGGAGGACCGCACGGGTGCCCATCTCAGACTCCATTTCCCAGGGTCCTGAGAGCGCCCGCCTCAGTCTCCATTCTGCAGAGGCCCGAGGGTGTCCAGCTTCCTCAGATCCCATCTCACAAAGAGTCATTCTGGGGTGCCCTCTTTGAGGACCCCAGCTGCAAGAGTCCCCTGAGAAGGTACTCCTTTGATGCCCCTTTGCCAAAGTCCCGCAGGCACTCCCCTGTCTCCAACTAACAGAGCCCAGCGAATGACAAGCCTCAGAGGACTCCATCTCCCAGTGGTACCCGTGGTCGTCATGTGTCAGAGAAATGTGTCTCCCAGGTCCCACTGTGGTTTCCTGCTTCAGACCCCATATCCCAGAGTTCTCCGTGGGCATTTTATGTTGGAGGACCATGTTTCCCAGATCGCACTGTGGTTTCTGGTTTCAGATTCCATCTCCCAGTGGTCCTCATGTGCACTGTATGTCTGAGAACCGCATCTCCCAGAACACCTCACGGGCACTCATCTCAGACTCTATTTCCCAGGGTCCTGTGAGCACCAGCCTCAGATTCTGTCTCCTAGAGGTGCTAACAGGTTGCTCACATCTGAGGACCACTTCTTCCAGAACACCTTGCATGTGCTGTCCTCAGACTCTACCTCCAAGAGCCCAGCCAGTGACAAGTTTCAAAGGACTCCATCTCCCAGTGATCTCCCCCGGCACTGCGTGTCAGAGGACCGTGTTTCCATGAAGGCACTGGGGCATCTATCCTCAGACCCCATCTCCCAGAGCTCCCCGTGGGCACCCCCCCATTATACTCAGAACGTTGGAGCCCTAGAGTATGGAGTGCAGAGCATGACAGGGCATCTGTCACAGATGCGTGGACACTCATGACACGTGGTGGGAGATGGCGCTTGTGTGGAATCCACAGGCCAAAAGAAAAATGGAATGTACATGAGCAGTGCACCGTCCTTCTTCACAGGGTCAACAGTGGCTTCGGGGGTCAGGCATTGCGGCACAGCGGCTTAAGTGGCTGCCTGCAATGCCGGCATTCCCTATGGACGCTGGTTAGATCAAGGCTACTGCACTCCCAATCCAGTTCCCCGCTGATGTGCCTGGGAAAGCCTTGGGTGGTAGCCAGAGTCTTGCACTCCTGCCTCGCACATGAAAGACACAGCAGGAGTTCCAGGCTCCCGGCTTCAGCTTGGCCCCACCCCACCATTGTCGCCATTTGGGGAATGAAGCAGCAGATGGAAGATGTCTCTCTCTCTGTCACTGTAGCTCAAGAAAGAGAGAGAGAGAGAGATAAGGAGAGGAGGGAAGGAGGGAGGGAGGAAAAGAAAAAGAAAGAAGAGGAGGAGGGGCAGGGCGAGGCGAGGTGAAGGGAGGTGAAGCATCTTAGGGAGCCCGTTTCACCGTCCTGCCATTCAACGTCACAGCTGCAGACCCATCAGTGAAGAGCAGGTCTGCACCAGAAAGGTCTCCAGCGCCTTCAACTTCGAGTGTCTACTGTCCAGAACCATGGGCAATAAATTACTGTTGTGATCTCCTTCCCCAAAACCTGTAAGCCCACTCCCACTGTGAAAAATGTCAGAAAAGCAAACCTCACTGCATGAAGCCGGATACCTAGAAGACACGGGCAATTGCCAAGTAAATATGCCTATTCATTGGGGCCAGTGTTGTGTGTAGTGGCTAAAGCCACCACCTGTAGTAGCAGCATCCCATATGGGCACCAGTTCAAGTCCCAGCTGAGGCACTTTTGATCCAGCTCCCTGCTGATGCACCTGGGAAAGCAGCAAAGGTGGCCTAAGTGCCTGGTGCCCTGCACCCACAGGGGAGACATGGAAAAGCTCCCTACTCCTGGTGTTGGCCTGGCCCAGCCCCAGCTTTTGTGACCACTTGGGGAGTGAACCCGTGGATGGAAGACCTCTCTCTCTGCCTTTCCCTTTCTCTCTGTGGAACTCTGCCTTTGAAATACATAAACTAAGTCTTGAAAAAAAATTACTCACAGGGGCTGGGATTGTGTCCTGGCAGGCAGAGCTCCAGACTGCTGGCTTCAGTGTGGCCCGGCTCCAGCTGCTGAGGCCACTAGGGGCGGTGAAGCAGTGGATGGAAGACCCCTGTCTCTCTGTAACTCTGCCTTTTAAATAAATAGATACATAAATAAGTCGATAGATAAAAAGAAAGAATGTAAATAAGCACAGAGATACTCCCCAGGCAGGAGCAGAAGAGCTATTACTCTTAAGACACAACAGTCCCTTCTCATTTGACCTGCAGATTCAATGGAATCCCAATCACATTCCCAGCAAAGATGCCAGCGAACGGTTTAGAATCCTAGATAGGGACATAAGACTGAAGAAGGGGGGCCGCACTGTGCCTTAGTGGGTCGAGTCACAGCTAGTATCACCAGCATCCCATAGAGCCGCCTGCTGGAGTCCCAGCTGCTCCACTTCCAGTCCAGCTCCCTGCCAATGGCCTGGGAAAAGCAGCAGAAGATGGCCTGAGTGCTTGGGCTCTGCACCCACATGGGAGACCAGACAGAAAGAAGCTTCTGGCTCCTGGTTCAGTCCTGGCTGTTGCAGCTACTGGGAGTGAATCAGTGGATGAAAGATCTCTCTCTCTCTCTCTCTCTCTCTCTCTCTCTCTCTCTCTCTTCCCTAGATCTGAAACTCTGCCTCAAATAAATACATCTTAAAAACAAAAGAAGGGGCTGGTGCCATAGCTCACAGCTATTGTGGCCATCTGGGGAGTGAACCAGCAGATGGAAGACATCTCTCTCTCTCTCTCTCTCTCTCTCTCTCTCCCTCTCTCTCATCTATCTATCTATCTATTGCTCTCTACCTCTCTGTAGCTCTGCCTTTCAAATCAATAAATAATTAAATCTTTAAAAACAAAGAAAACAGGGATATGGGAATGCACATCTGTTACAAGGCAAAAATCTTCTAAAGAAACAATGGCAATTGCAGTAAGAACATCCATTCATCACTGTTCCACCCTCCCTGTAGATTTGAGAAGCAAATTGCTTTTGAAAACAAGCATGTCGGGGCTGGCGCCATGGCTCACTTGATTAATCCTCCACCTGCAGCACCGGCATCCCATATGGGTGCCGGGTTCTAGTCCCAGTTGCTCCTCTTCCAGTTCAGCTCTCTGCTGTGGCCCAAGAGGGCAGTGGAGGATGGCCCAAGTGCTTGGGCTCCTGCACCCACATGGGAGACCAGGAAGAAGTACCTGGCTTCTGGCTGCAGATTGGCGCAGTGCCAGCCGTAGCGACCACTTGGGGAGTGAACCAACAGAAGGAAGACCTTTCTCTCTCTGTCTCTCTCTCACTGTCTACAGCTCTAGTTGTCAAATAAAAAAAAAAAAAAAAAAAGAAAACAATCATGTCAACACCATGCAGGAAAAACAGAGAGCATCCAACTTTAACACACTAAGCCCACCAAGTCCAGTGTAGCCAACTACAAAACCAATCAAACTATTAGGTTGTCATTAGATGACACAGTGCGACATGACAGATTAATACTGCAAGTCATGCAAGGAACATTAAGTTAGTTCAGAGGACACCTTGTGGATATCACACCAGTATTAGAGGTCCTCATGTGGACATGAAGTCAGTATTAGAGGTCATCATCCAGACCTTATACCAGTTTCAGTGACCTCTGTGTGAATATCTTATTGGGAAATATATGTTCTGTGCTCTAGGTGGAATCCACCCTCGCCCCCAGCCCTTTCTGTGTCCAGCACTCTGAAGGCTCATCAGCATTGAAGCCAGAGACTGAAAGCTTTTTACACACCACTGCAGAGTGCAGATCTGAGATTTCATCCTTGCTGGGGACCTGGTGGACTTGTCACACCCTCAACGGCTGCAGTCAGTCAGGAAAGGCGGGTTCGTGCATTCTCTCAGGCTGCTAGGACTCGGTGCAGGGCACTCAGGATGTGTGTTTCCTCCTGGTTTTCCTAGGCAATGAAAGAAATTTAGCCCTGTATTCAACACTAGTCAATGCCACAATTTTGGAAATGCAAACAGAAATGAAGTCCACTATACCATATCTTTTCCATAAATGGTAAAGGAATACTTAATTGAAAACACAAGTTTTGGGGCCAGTGCTGTGACATAGAAGGTTAAGCCTCTTGCCTTAATTACCAGCATCCCATATGGGTGCCAACTTGAAGCCTGGCTACTCCACATATGATCCAGCTCCCTGCTAAGGCACATGGGAAATCAACCAAAGATGGCCCAATTACTTGGACCCCTAAACTATTGTGGGTTACCCAGAACAAGCTCCTGGTTCCTGGCTTTGACTTAGCCCAGCCCCAGCCATTGCAGCCATTTGAGAAGAGAACCAGTGGGTAGAAGATATCTCTCTCTCTCTCTCTCTCTCTCTCTCTCTCCCTCCCTCCCTCTCTCTCTTTCTCTCTCTCTCTCCATCTCTCCCCCCCTCTCTTGCCTACTCCTTGTCTCTACCTTTCAAATAAATAAATAAATCTTTTAAAAAAGAAAATGAAATTCACTTGAAAGACTTCACAGGCTAAAGTTTCAAATGCAAAGTATAAAAATCATAGGACAAAAAAGAAATGAAGAAAATCTACATGGTCTTGGAGGATTTTCAAAATTACGTTATTTATTTATTAAGGCAGAGTTAGAGAGAGAGAGAGATTTAAAATCTACTGAATCACTCCCCAAATGGCCATAACAGTCCAAGATAGACCAGGCCAAAGCCAGGGGTCTCCAACTCCATCCAGGTCTCCCACGTGGGTGACAGGAACACGAGCATTTGGGACATCTTCAGCTGCCTTCCTAGGTGCATTATCAGTGAGCTGCATCAGAAGTGCAGCAGCCGGCACTCCAGTAGGCACACATAGATGATGCCTGAGTCACAGGCTGTGGCCTAACCCACTGCACAACATCAGCCCTGAAGTTTGAATAATTTGTAACACACAACATCAAAAGTAAATTCCCAGAGTAAAAAATTAAAATTGTGGACTTTATAAAAGTAAAACTTCTTTGTGATGGATCATGTGTAGAGAAAGACAAGGTACAGTTTAAATTATTTGGGATGTGAGAATACCCAGTGATGGAATGTGACAAAGAACCTATTATAATTGTACGGAAAACTCACTGCAGATTATGAGGACACAGCTAAGTGCACCAACTATGAAGAATGGGCCCTCCCAGGCTAACATCTCCCAGAGCCTTGGTTTTGGACTTTCTGGAGGCTAGAATTGTGGACAAAAAATTATCTGTCATTTATAAGTTACTCAGCTGTTTTGTGACAGTAGGACTAAGACTAAGACAATGGGTTATTATAAAGGTGTGGTGAAGGACACACACGCACAGCTAAAGGCACCTAGGATGAGGCCCACAATAGTCCCAAGGGCAGGGCTTCCATCCCATGGAGCTGGAGCACCACCCACCCTCTTGGCACATGCATGTGTTCACCACCACAGAAGCTCCCTGAAGCACATCTTTTAGGGCTTCTTATGGGGGCTTCATCAGACAGGCAAGACTGATGATTCACTCCCTCTTCAGCTCTTTCATCCCAGAGGATGAGAGAAGGGACTGGAAGTTCTAGGCCTCTAATCACGGCTTGGTCTTTCTTATAACCAGCCCCATCCTGAAGCTATCCAAGAGCATCCAAGAGCTATCCAAGTGTTCTCATAAAAAAAAAAAAAAAAAAGACTGCCTATCAGCTAGGAGAGATCAAAGGACTTAGAAATAACTGAGAAGACCAAACACATATCAGAAGACAAGAGGCTCCCAGGACTCCTATCACTTTGGACATTGTGAAGGTTTTAGAAGCACTACACCAAAAACTGGGGAAAGAGACCAAACATGAGGATACTTCAAAAAGTTACTGGAAGATGGAATTAAAGGATAATTTATTTTGCTGCAAAAACATTGGAAAGCAAGCATGGTTTTTCATTAGAAGTTTATGGAAAATAAATATTTTGAAAACCATATGTATGGATTGCAAATTTTTATGAAACAGGTTTGTTTATTTATTTGAAAGAGTTACAGAGAGAGAGAGAGAGAGAATCTTCCATCTGCTGGCTCATTGCCCTAATGGCCTATGGCTGGATGAGGCCAAATACAGAAGCCAAGAGCTTGCTCCAGGTCTCCCACATGGGTGCAGGGGCCCAAGCACCTGGGTCATCCTCTGTTGCCTTCCAAGCTCACTAGCAGGGAGATGGATCTGAAGTGTAGCAGTCAGATCTCAAACCCATGCCCACATGGGATGCCAGTGTCACAGGTGGCAGCTCAACCACTACAACACAACTCTGGCCCCTGTATTTCAAATTTTTATTGCACCAAAATAAACTTAGCAGAGCCAGCATTGTGGTGCAGCAGATTAAACAGCCACCTGAGATGGCAGCATCTGATACAGGAGCATGGGTTTAAGTCCTAGCTCCTCCACTTCTGATCCAGCTCCATGATAAGATTCCTGGGAAGACAGCAGAAGATGGCTCAAGTACTTGGGTTCCCACCACCCATGTGAGAGACCCAGATGGAGATCCTGGCTTCTAGCTTCAGCCTAGACCAGACCAGGCAGTTTTGGTTTTATGGGGTTAAATCAACAGATAAGAGGTCTCTGATACTCTGTCTCCCTCTTTCTTTCCCCCTCCCTACCTCAGCCTTCAAATACATAAATCTTTAAAAAACATAAACTTATTTTTTAACTCTACTTTTTTAAAGATTATTTATTTGAGCCGGCGCCGTGGCTCACTAGGCTAATCCTCCGCCTTGCGGCACCGGCACACAGGGTTCTAGTCCCGGTCAGGGCGGCGGATTCTGTCCCGGTTGCCCCTCTTCCAGGCCAGCTCTCTGCTGTGGCCAGGGAGTGCAGTGGAGGATGGCCCAAGTGCTTGGGCCCTGTACCCCACGGGAGACCAGGAGAAGCACCTGGCTCCTGCCATCGGATCAGCGCGGTGCACCGGCTGCAGCGCGCCAGCCACGGTGGCCATTGGAGGGTGAACCAACGGCAAAGGAAGACCTTTCTCTCTGTCTCTGTCTCTCTCTCTCTCTCTCTCTCACGGTCTACTCTGCATGTCAAAAAAAATCTTTTAAAAAAAAGATTATTTATTTGACAGGCAGAATTATAAGACAGAGAGAAGGAAAGAGAGAGAGGTCTTCCATCCACTGTTTCACTCCCCAAATGGCTACAAAGCCAGAGCTGGGCCAATCTGTAGCCAGGAGCCGAGAGCTTTCTGGGTCTGTCATGGGTGCAGCTTTTCCAGACTATTAGCAGGGAGCTGGATCAGAAGTGGAGCAGCCAGGACTTGAACTGGCACCCATATGGGATGCCAGTGCCACAGGCAGAGACATCAACTACTACTCCACAGCGCTGGCCCTTGAACTCTACTTTTTTATGAACTTTTTGAAGTACCCTCACGTTTCTGTGTCTATGTGTGTATGTATACATTGTACACATTTTGTGTTTGCAATCTGGAAGAATAACAATGAATTCAATATTCATAATAGACCAATGAATTAAATAAATGACAGATGGTAGGAGCCAGGCTTCTCAATGCTGAGGGAGAAGTTGCAGATGAGCAAGGGGGGAAGGCTGGAATGGTCCATGTCACACTGAATAGAGTTCATTGATTGCAGACATCAGTATCAACTCTCATTCAGCTTAATATGTAGACAGCTCCACATGGAAATATTTGCAATTAGGTGTGCAAATATAGAATTCACAAGTATTTCCTTGTATTCTTAGTTATGAGAGTCAAGA
The DNA here is from genome assembly GCF_964237555.1 of Oryctolagus cuniculus. Classification (NCBI taxonomy): domain Eukaryota; kingdom Metazoa; phylum Chordata; class Mammalia; order Lagomorpha; family Leporidae; genus Oryctolagus; species Oryctolagus cuniculus. Next base: position 137,811,974 of record NC_091440.1, on the reverse strand, counting down.
TACAATGAACACAGACAGCTGCTAGATATAAGTTTTTTTTTTTTAATTTATTTGAGAGGCAGATTCCAAACAGAGAGAGTGAGAGACAGTGAGAGAGGCCTTCCATTAGCTGGCTCATTCCCTAAATGTCCACAATAGCCAGAGCTGCAGCAATCTGAAGTTAGGAATTTCTTTGAGTCTCCCAGATGGGTGCAGGGACCTGAGCACTTAGGCTATTGTCTACTGATTTCCCAGCACATTAACAGGGAGTTGGATCAGAAGTGGAGCATCTGGGACTGGAAGTGGTGCCCATTTGAGATGCTGGCACCAAAGGCGGTGGATTAACCTACTATGCCACAGTGCCAGCCCCTAGATGTAAGTTTTTAATATCATCTTCCCATAATAAGAACCAGAGATTTTCAAAGAAATGGCAGATACTAGGACTGGGACAGGAATTATGTGGGCTAAGATAATCTTTACTGTAAGGAAATGAGGCACAGAGAAAATAAAAACATGCAGTTACATCAGAGAAAAGCAATAGCCAATGGAAAGAACTTCCAATAGCCAAAGCAAGAATGAACTGAGCAACAAAAGAATGTAGCACCAGACAATAACCTGATTATCCAGGCACCCATACTGGCATAAATACATGAATGAAGATTTTCTATAATAATAGTTCATGCAGAAAGATGTCAAATAACAGGCACTCAGCCATAAAGGAGGAGAAAACAAGTCCCCACTCCTGAAGTGTGGGCCTGGCATACTGATTCCTCCGAAAGAATACATACGATATGGAAAAGGGGAAAAGTAATTTCAAGGTGAGAAGCCTGAAAACACTCCCTGAGCCAGCTGACCAAAGTTCACATGGACGGGGATCAATCATCTAGAACACATGAAGTAAGAACTTCCCTTCACTTCACTTCCCTCCCCTCCCCTCCCCCATCCCCTCCCCTTCTTTCTTTCTTCTCTTTCTTTCTTTCTTTCTTATTTATTTATTTGAAAGGCAGAGAGAAGGAGAGATCCACAAAGACATTTTCCACCACTGATTGACTTCACAAATGGTCATATTTAGCCAGGGGCTGGGCCAGGCTGAAGTCAGGAGCCAGAAACTCCATCCTGACTCCTTCACTTGTGGCAGGGGCCCAAGTACTTGGGCCATCTTCCATTGCTTTCCCAAGTGCATATGGGATACCAGCATCACAGGCAGTGGCTTAACCCACTGCATTACTATGCTGCCCCCGCCCAATGTAGAACATTCTACAAAATACCAGATAGGTCCTCCTCAATACTGCCAAGACCTCAGAAAGTGTCAGAAGGATGCTTTCTAGAGTGTCCTAGAGAAACCTGACAACTGAATGTGATGTGAGATTTTGGGTGCACCCTTGCACTAAAATAAGGTATAAACAAGGGAAACCAAAGAAATTACAGATTGTGGGGCTGGCACGGTAGCACAGCAGGTAAAGCCACCACCTCCAGTGCTGGAATCCCATATGGGTGCCAATGTGAGTTCTGGCTGCTCCACTTCTGATACAGCTCTCTGCTGTGGCCTAGGAAAGCAGTAGAAGATGCAGGTCCTTGGACCTCTGTACCCATTTGGGAGACGCAGAAGAAGCTCCTGGCTCCTGGCTTCAGATTGGCCCACCTCCAGCCATTGCAGCCATCTGGGTAGTGAACCAGCAGATGGAAGACACCTCTGTCTCTCTCTCTCTCTCCCTCCTTCTGCTTCTTGAATAAATAAATAAATCTTTTTTTAAAAAAAACTAGAGTTTAGTAAATTACAGCATATAAAATTTTTTTCAATGTGATAAATACTGTAAGATGTTAATATGAGAAGAAAGTAGAGGCTATGTAGGAAATCTCTGCATTTTAGAGCAATGTCTGAGTAAATTTAAAACTATTCTAAAACTATTTAAAAACTTTGCTATATTTATAAAATACCTACTTGTTTAATTATTCACAATACTACTAGCAATTGATGCTGTTAAAAAGTCAGTTTTTAAATATTTATCTTATTTATTTTAAAGGCAGAATGACAGAGAAGGAGGGACAGAGAGAGTAAGACATCTTTCATCTACTGAGTCTCTCCCCCATGTTCAAGGCCTAACGTCCAGAGCATGGGACTCTGTCCTGGTCTCTCATATGGATGCAGGGGCCTAAGTACTTGGGTCAACTTCTACTGCCTACCCAGGTGCATTAGCAGGGAGCTGAGACAGAATTAGAGCTGCAGGATAGTCCAATATGGTATTCCAATATGGGAAGCTGGCATCACAGGCAGCGGCCTAGCCAACTGCATCACAACTTTGCCCCCACTCCCAAAAAAGTCCTGATTTTTAAAATAATTTCTTTAAAGATTTATTTTTATTTAGTTAAAAGACAGAGTTATAGACAGATGCAGAGACAGAGAGAGAGAAAGTCTTTCATCCACTAGCTCACTTTATATGTCCACAACAGCTGGAGCTGAGCTGATACAAAGTCAGGAGCCAGGAACTTCTTCTGGGTCCCCCACAAGGTTGCAGGGGCCCAAGGACTTGAGCCATCCTCTGCTACTTTCCAACACCCATTAGCAGGGAGCCGGATTGGAAGTGGAACAATCAGGACTCAAGCCAATGCCTATATGGGATGCTGTAAGGACAAATTTTTTAGGATGAAGAGGCTTGTATCTAGGTTCAGCTCTGGTAAACAAGTAATTTGTCTGCCGGATGACCTTATCCTGCTCCTTGGCAGCCTGGCCAGCTCCCAGGGAGGAGGATAAAGGAATGTTTCTGATAAACAGGTGGGCATGCTTCGTGTCTCGGCTCTCTGGCCAAGATCGGAGACGGGATGCACTGCTTGCCTAAAATCTTGGTAATAAGCCCCCTTTGTCCTTGGGAGCTTTAAGAGGGAGCCAGAGCAAGCCTCTGCTGCTGCTGTTCCATCCCGGGGGAACACGCAGTCATGCTGAACGTTGAACGTGCCCGTGATGATTACTGATGATGTTTGGTTCTCAGTATGGATCCTTTTCCGGTGCTATGTGAAGATTGCCTAGTGGTAAATTCCCGGATTGAGTCCCTACTCTTAGGGACTCCCCCCCCCTTCTTTCTCTCTCTCTGCCCTGCTTCTTAAAATTTGCTACTTAAATAAACTACTTGTTTCTTTATACTACAAGGCTTGCAGAGTATTTCTTGCAGATCGAACTAAAAGTAGCTAAGTCTGTGCACAGCAGACAGCTAAGAAATAATTTGCTGTCACAGATGCCAGTGCTGCAAGCCAGGGCTTTAACCTACTACTCCACAGTGCCGGTCCCTAAAAGATCTGATTTTTAGTAATAGCATTTATGACCCCAAATTAAATAATGAAGGCTAATGTATAATTTCAGATAAATGTTTTTTACATGTTATATGTTAAAGGTACAACACATGTGTGAATTTATTTATCATATTTTTTCTTATGCTGCGGTTTGCTCTTGATTTGCTCCCTAAATGTTGGTCATCTTAGAAATAAGCAAAAAAATTCACAATTTAGAGATCCAATTTCAATTCATGGTTGCACATTTTCTTCATTTTTTAATGTTTATTTATTTATTTGAAAGGCAGAGTTGGAGGCTGAGGAAGAGGCAAAGAGAGAGAGAGAGAGACTTCTTCCATCTGCTGGCTCACTCCCCAGATGGCCACAATGGCCAGCACTAGGCCAGGCAAAAGCCATGAGCCAAAGACTTCCTCCAGGTCTCCCACAGTTGTATCAGGGGCCCAAAGACATGGATCATCCTCTCCTGCTTTCCCAGGCACATCAGCAGGAAGCTGATTGAAAGTGGAGCAGCCAGGACACAAACTGGCATCCATGGGATGCCAGTGTCACAGGCAGTGGCTTTACCCACTATGCCAGCCCATGAACATTTTCAAAAATGTAACCTCATAAAAAGAAAGGTAACAATGACAAATTGATTCATTGTAACTAGATCACTTATTCCAATATTTTGTTTCTATTCATACCTCCTATAAGTAATAGGCCCTTGATAAAAAATATTCAAACAGGAATGTGAATAGAATTTGTGGCCACAACGACTCAATGTTTCATTATGCTGCTTTCTAAAACAGAAGATTTTTAAATAACATTCAAAATCATTTTCTTCAATGATACCTTGCAGAAGGTGGTCAAACTAGGGGCAGGCGCTATGGCACAGTAGGTGAATCCTCTGCCTGTGGTGCCTGTAGCCCATATGGGCCCCGGTTCTAGTCCCAGCTACTCCTCTTCTGATCCAGCACTCTGCTATGGCCTGGGAAAGCAGTAGAAGATGGTCCAAGTCCTTGGGCCCCTGCACCCACACGGGAGACCTGGAAGAAGATCCTGGCTCCTGGCTTTGGATTGGTTCAGCTCTGGCCATTGAAGACATTTGGGGAGTAAACCAGCAGATGAAAGACTCTCTGTATCTCCCTCTCACTGTCTGTAACTCTACTGCTCAAATAAATAAATAAAATCTTTTTAAAAAGTGATTAAAATAGAGAAACAGAGAGGGCAGCACATACTATATGATTTTAGATGTTATTATGTCTTATGGGATTGATGTTTAGAGATCATAAAGATTTTTTGGAAGCCCAAGCTGAACCTGTAATTACATGGTCACAATCGTTAATCATGATACTAGTGTTAAAAAAAAAAGATCTACAGGGAAGGCATTTGACTGAGTGGTTAAGATGCCCACATTCCGTATCAGAGTACTTGGGTTCAATACCCAGCTCTGGCTCCTTACTCCAGCTTCCTCCTAATGTGCACCCTGGGAGGTAACAGTGATGGCTCAACTTACTGGGTTTCTGCAATGTAAATGGAAGACCTGGATTGAGTTCCCGCCTCCTGGCTTTGGCCCATCCCATTTCCAGTTGCTGCAGGCATCTGAGGAATGAACCAGCAGATGGGAAACTTCTCTCTCTCTCTCAAATAAATGATTTCTTCAAAATCATCTGTGCTTTATTTTGTGTAATAAAATAGAAAATTAATAATTAATGCTCATAGAATACATTAGACTTGAAATGCAAATAAATCAAACTATTTTTCCTACACTAGATTAAAAACTACACTAGATTATATAGCCCATCATGAGCTGATGTGCCATATCATAAAGTGCATTCACATTAACTACACTGTCATAACAACAGAAGCAAGTTTTATTGACTCTGGTGAAAATTAAGAAAAATGGATATAACATCTTAGAAAATTATTAATAAATTAGAAACATGTGATACTGACATAAAACACTCCTGGCCAGACACATAATAATGGACAACTACAGCAGGTAGAAGCCATGATGTCCCTTTCTCAAAATGATTGTGTGCACTTTGTTCAGCTCACAATCTCCTTATGCCAAACTTCCGGTTATATTAATTCAAATATAATAACCTTTTAAAACATGGTTAAAGTATATGTACTCAAAATGGTTTTAGGCAACAGCAATATTAATTGTTGGCATTAAAAATATTATCATCCTGTATCTCGCTTTTAAAACTGATTCACAGGGGCTGGTGCTGTGGTGCAGCAGGGAAAGCCGCCATCTGTAGAGGTGGCATCCCATATGGGCACCAGTTTGAGTCCCAGCTGCTCTACTTCTGATGCAGCTCTCTGCTATGGCCTGGGAAACAAGGCCCAACCACCCAGGTCGGAGACCAAGAGAAGCTACTGGCTCCTTGTCGCTCCCCCTCTTCGTGGAGGAACGACACAGGACCCTGCGCTGTTCTTTTGTCTGCTCGGCCCTTCCCGGGTTTGCTGCTGGTTCTTCCCGGGTTGGCTACCGTCCCTTCCACCTCCGTGGAAGGGCGGTTCCCCCTAGCCACTTTCCCCACTTCCGCGGGGGAGCGGCACACCGCCGGCCGGCTCTCTTGGGGGCTGCTCAGGTGTTCCTTCAGATAGATGTTCCTGGTGCATGTTGTCTCTCTCCTCCTTTATAGTCCTCTTCCACCAATCCCAACTCTGCTACCCACACGCCGAGTACGCTGCTCTCCTCCAATCAGGAGCAGGATCAGCTCCTGCAGGTTATTGGTCGAACTGGAGGCAGCTGCGTAGAAGCTGTTTACTCCTCTCCCAGCGCCATATTGTGGGAGAGCAGATGCATAGAATAAGTCTTAATTCCAGTAACTTAGTCTAGTCTGAGTTGCTCCCCACAGCTCCTGGCTTCAGATCAGCCCAGCTCCAGTCATTGCTACTATTTGGGGAGTGAACCAGAGGATGGAAGACTCCCACCCCCACCTCCAAAAAAAATACACAGAGTTGCTCAACATCACTAGCTCTTAGGAAAATGTAACCACAGCAAGGGGATACACCTTCAGCCTGGCCATTAAGATGCCACATGGGACACCCATAACCCCTAACAGGGCATCTGGCTTCGAGTCTCACCTCTGCGCCAAATTCCACCTTCGTACTAACACACATCTTGGGATTGAACATCACTAATGGAAATGTAAGATGGTACAGTCACTGGGGAAGATATTTTGGGAGTTGTATAAAAAGCTAAACAGAATTACCACAATTTCACTCTGAAAGATACACAAAAGAACTGAAAACTAGCAAAAACTTGTAAACAAATGTTCATATCAGCACAACTCTCAATAACAGAAAGATGGAAAGAACACAAATGGCCCTCAACAGATGCATGGACAAATGAGTTATGGTGGATCTGTTCCAAAAATAAAATACACATGATGGAAAAATCAGGACTGAGGTGCTGACACATGACATAAGGTGCAGGAGCCAAAGGAGACAAGGTGGCCACGAGATTCATGCATGCATGGCTCTATTCACACGGAACACCCAGAAACCCAGAGACAGAAAGCAGAAAGGGGTGAGGGGGTGAGAGGGAGGGGAGAATGGGGAGCAACTGCTTTCATCATCTCCTCTGGGATGATGAAAATGCTTTGAGGGGCTGGCGCCATGGCTCACTTGGTTGGTCCTCAGCTTGCAGCGCTGGCATCCCATGTGGGCGCCAGGTTCTGGTCCCGGTTGCTCCTCTTCCAGTCCAGCTCTCTGCTGTGGCCTGGGAGGGCAGTGGAGGATGGCCCAAGTGCTTGGGCCCCTGCACCCGCATGGGAGATCAGGAGGGGGTGCCTGGCTCCTGGCTTCGGATAGGCATAGTGCTGGCCATGGGGGCCATTTGGGGAATGGGACAACAGAGGGACGACCTTTCTCTCTCTCTCTCTCACACTGTCTATAACTCTGTCAAATAAATAAAAAAATAGAAAATAGAAAAATAGAAAATGCTTTGGAACTAAGCAAGTGGCTGTGAAACATTCTACGTGTATTAAAATATCACTGAGATAAAACAATTTTATATTATATGACTTGTTTCTTAAAACAAACAAAAAACCTGTAGTCCCCAGGTTCACTCATCAGGGTGAGTCCTTCCCCCCACGGTGCTCTCTTAGTCTGGAATTCATTCCCATCCAAATCCAGTCCTGCCCAGGGCTGTCCAGCTTGCTCTGGAAACCTGTGCTCCATCCACACCGCCCACTCAGCTCCCAAGCCCAGTGACCAGTTCTTTTTTTTTTTTTTTATTCACTTACTTATTTGAAAGACAGGGGCCCCAGGACTTGGGCCATCCCATACTGCTTTCCCAGGCACATCAGCAGGGAGCTGGATTGGAAGTGGAGCAGCTGGGACTCAAACGAGCACTCTTATGAGATGCTGGTGTCACAGGTGGCAGCTTAACCCACTGAGCCACAACACCAGCACCCAGTGGCCATTTCATATTTAGGATCAAAGTCAGGGCCAGTGCTGTGGCATAGTGGGTAAGCGACCACCTGTATTGCAGAGAACCCATATGGGCACTGGTTCAAATGCTGGCTGTTCCACTTCTGATCCAGCTCTCGGCTATGGCCTAGGAAAGCAGCAGCAGATGGTCCAAGTGCTTGGGACCTTGCACCCACGTGGGAGACCTGAAAGAAGCTTCAGGATCCTGGCTTCGAATCAGCCCAGCTCCAGTCATTGCAGCCATTTAAGGAATGAACCAGTGGATGGAAGATTTCTCTCTCTCTCTCTCTCTCTCTCTCTCTCTCTCTCTGCCTCTCTGTAACCCAGCCTTTCAAATAAATAAATAAATCTTTAAAAAAAGAGAAAAGATCAAGGTCAGCATCTCTCTGAGGCCCTCAAAGATGTCCAGCGATCAATGAGGCCTCCTTGCAGTTCACAGGGTCTTTCACCCTAGCCCTGCTGTAACCCAGACACTGGCACAGGGTTTCCAAGGGTTGTCCCATCTAGGTGAGGAAATCAGCACTTCTGAGCACTGCCATACACAGGTGTCTTGCTCAAGTGGACTCACAGCTGCTCTGCCAGGTGTGGCTTAGCCACATGTACAGACAGGAAGGTGATGGTGCACATTCAGGTTCTAGCCCAGAGCCATATACCCAGGTGCTCAGGGGAAATGAACGTATGTTCAGGCCTCACAGGAGAGGTGTCCTGGCTGTGGGGTCATTTGTCTGATCATGGAGGTGGCCTGGGTCCCATGTGAAGCTGCACAGACATTTACAGATACACCAGCCTGGGGCTGCCCAGAGGCCAGCTCCGGGAAGTGGATTCGTCTAAGCCATCTGCTTAGTTCCAAAGCTGGTACTTTTACACTTGGTTAGAGCTGAGGATGCCTGCACCTCACTTCTGCCCACAGTCCTCTCACTCTCTGGGGCCTCCCACATCCCCACTGTCCAGGATCCTGCTCCACTGAGACTCACCACAAAACCTCAGGGGCTTTGCAGACATGCAGAGCAGGTGGGAAACCAACCCTGAGCCAGATGAGGCTCTGGCCTCTGGGGGCCAGGGGCTGAAGGAATCCCCCCTCCCAGGCCTCAGGGAATGTGAGAGCACCCAGGAGGCTCATCACCTGAAAAGAGAGCAGCCTCCACTTTTCCCACCTTCAGAACTTCAGAACAGTCTCATCCCAGCCCTTACCAGCAGATGACCCAAGTGCCACCTCCAAGGTCAAGAGCCAGGTTCTCATGAGCTCTGCCTGGGGCAGCCAGGAAGGACCAAAGTGCTTGGGGCCATCAAGGAGGTAGTCATGGGCACAGGCAGGGGTGCTGTTGTGTTGAATGGTGTCCCCACAATTCATAGTCTTAAGTCCTCACCCCCAGTACCTGTGAGGGTGACCTCATTCTCAGATGGAAATAGGGTCTTTGCAGATGACCGTGCTAAGATGAGGTCATCAGGGTCAGCCTTAACCCACTGCTACTGTGTCCTTATAATAAGAGGGAACCAGGAAGATACCTTGTGAAGCTGTGTCAGCCATCACAGCCATGAAACAAGCTGGTGACCAGGACAGTGCTTGCCCGGCGCCTTCAGAAGGAGCCCAGCACTGCCAAAAGCTGTCCTCCACACTTCCCTGCTGCACAGCTGTGAGATGACAGCTCTGTGGTTTGAGCCACCCAGTTTGTGGTACTCGGCAACGGTAGCCCTAGGAAAATATCAGGTGCATGCTCCTCCATCCGCTACTCTTTCCCAGACCACTCCCTGTAATGGCCACCTCCTAGGCCACTGCTGCAGCCAGGTGGGGAAATCCAGCTCTGACTGCCTGGGAGCACTGGCCTCAGCTCAGCCTTGTGAGGGGCCAACTTTCCTGGGGCTGGTCACTGAGCCTCCGTCCTGCTGTCCCCAGACACCAATATGGCTTACTTAGCTGCCAGCCTGGTCTGTGGGCTCCTGTCCAGGTCTGGAACAGAGCACAGGAGAAGGAAAGGGCTCGGGAATATTCAGCTGGGAGCAGGGGCCTCCTGCTCAGCCGGCCCAGCCTCCCTCCCCCTGCAGGAAGCTCTCCTGACAGCCACACCCAGAGGCCAATCAGGGCTGTGCTGGAACCTTCTGTCTTCCCTATGGGACTTGAGTCCTTTCAAGTCCCTCACTGCTCCCCCAGCTGGGCCTGATGCTCACAGGATCCAGAGGGAGAGTACAAGTAGTGGCTGGTGCCAAGGACAGAGCAAACCCTACCAGCACATGCAGACCTAGTCATCCCCACCCCAAACCCTACAGTCAGCACAGACACCTGTCAAAGGACTGGGCTAAGGACAACAGCCCTGACACTTCTGAGAGGCTACAGAAGGCCCCACCCCCTGAAAGGAGGCTGGTTACTCAGTGGCACCACGAGCCTCCACCAGATGCTGCCAGTACCCCACCCCTCCTCACTGCACTGCTCCTGGAAAAGCCAATCCACAGATGCTCCCAGTACCCCACCCCTACTCACTGCACTGCTCCTGGGAAAGCTAGTCCACAGACGCTCCTGGTACCCCACCCCTCCTCACTGCACTGCTCCCACCCCTCCTCACTGCACTGCTCCTGGGAAAGCCAGTCCACAGACACTCCCGGTACCCCACCCCTCCTCACTGCACTGCTCCTGGGAAAGCCAGTCCACAGCAGGCCAGCCCTGAAGGTCTGACTAAGCCCTGGCAAGTGCCACAGCTCTGTAGAGAAGACCAGGTTCCTGCAGCTGTGTGACACAGGCCAGAGGCCACTCACAGTCTTGCCCTGCTCAGCCTTGGCTTGGCTGCCCTGCACCATGGACCAACCCTCAGTTTTAAGCTCCACGATGCCTTTGTCTTGAAGCCTAGGCTTCCCATTAAGAGAGAAAAGGATTTTCTGGAAACACAGTGGAAGGAGACATCCCTTCCCACACAGGGTGCAGGGAATCCTGGGGAAGAGCAGGGTCAGTGTGGCCCAGATCCTGGGGAAATGTCCAGGCCACTTCCTTTCCTTTGTCCTCAGCGAGGAACCTAAGGGGAAGCAGAGAGTGCCCAATGGAGCCTTTGTCTCAGCCCAAGAGGGGAACAGTGCTTGGTGTACAAGGTCTGATGTCTCCCACTGCGTTGCTTATGACTGCATGTGGCCTGTGGGAGTCCAACAGGCCCTGCACAGGGGGAAATGTAGAGTCTACTTATGGGCCTTGATGCCATAGAACTACCTGGGGGGACCAGAAGGGACCAGGGGCTATGCAGTGGCCAGGACAGCAGGAGCCCAGGGGCCAGCCAGAGCCCCAAGGGCAGCACAAGCCCAGAGGCCCTTCTCACAGATGCATTTGGAGGAGGACAGGGAGGAGGTAAGAAGGGACAAGGGGCCAGTGCTATGGCCTAACAGGTAAAGCTGCCACCTGCAGTGCCGACATCCCATATGGGTACAGGTTCAAATCCCATCTGCTCCACTTCCAATCCAGGTCCCTGCAATGGCCTGGGAAAGCAGCAGAAGATGGCCCAAGTGTTTGGGCCCCTGCACCCATGAGGGAGACCCAAAAGAAGCTCCTGGCTCTTGGCTTTGGATTGGTGCAACTCCAGCCATTGTAGCCATTTGGAGAGTGAACCAGTGGATAAAAGACCTCTCTGTCTCTCTCCCTCTGCCTCTAACTCTGCCTTTCAAATAAATAAATAAACCTTTAAGAAAAAAAAGGGAGGGAGGGGGAAGAGGAGGAGGGACAAGACCATCCCCAGTGTTTGCACCTTGCAGCAAGCACGTCCCTGTAGGGAAAAGCAGAACAGAGATGAGTCGTGAAAATAATGGGACAGGGCCGGCGCCGAGGCTCACTAGGCTAATCTTCCGCCTGCGGCACCGGCACACCGGGTTCTAGTCCCGGTCGGGGCGCCGGGTTCTTTCCAGGTTGCTCCTCTTCCAGTCCAGCTCTCTGCTGTGGCCTGGAAGTGCAGTGGAGGATGGCCCAAGTCCTTGGGCCCTGTACCTGTGTGGGAGACCAGGAGAAGCACCTGGCTCCTGGCTTCAGATCGGCGTGGTGCACCGGTCACAGTGCACCGGCTGCAGTGGCCATTGTGGGGTAAACCAATGGAAAAGGGAGACCTTTCTCTCTGTCTCTCTCTCTCACTGTCCACTCTGCCTGTCAAAAAATAATAATAATAATAATAACAATGGGACTAAGGACAGAAGAACAAGATAGAAATCAGCAAGGGAAAATGAAGCTAATTTTCTCTGTCCAGTTGAGACAGTGTGTAAAATCTAAAGCCACTATTAATATAAATATGTGTACATATATAAAGGCTCAAAGCTCTGGAAAAGGCTCCCATGCTTGCCTCCGACCCCCCTCAAGGGTGCACCCCAGGCAGGCCAGACCTCTGAGCCACACCTGTACCCCACACCTGCAGTGGGGCCCAACATACCCTGAAGTTCCCACTCTGCACATTGTAGAGGGGCTAGAAGAACACAGCTGGGATGGGCACATCCTGATGAAAGCTTCTCTTTACCCTGAGGCCAGAAGGAGGCAGAACCAATGGGGACCCAAGTAGGGGCTGCTCCCAAGGGGAATGCTCCCAGGGTTCTCTTTGGCTCCCAGGCCTGGCCCCAGCAAGCACCCCTTCTCCCACACCCTCTCCCTATCTGTCCACTGCCTCTTGTGCTCTGTTACACTCAACCCTGGCCAGTCTTCTCCAGGACCCACTCAGGACAGGGGCCCTGTGCCCCTGGTAACTTGACACACACTCATGAGACTTGACGGCTTACCCAAGGAGGACTCTTGTCTCATTCTGAGGCATATATTAGGGCTGAAAACAGGGTTCTGTGCACACTAGAACCCAAAACTGCATTTTCATAGAATGTGTGAAAAAATGAGCAAGCAGGCCAGTTCCCCAGAGACAGGATACTGAGTCACACTTCAGCTGGGCAGGGCCAATCCAATGCCATCTTTGGGATTTGCCACAGAACCACTTCCCCTCTCTTCCCCAGTGATGTGGGAACCCCTCACCACTGACCCAGGGTAGAGACTTGAAAACCCCACCTAATCCAGGATCAGCCAGTGAGAGGTGGGGAGGAGTGACCCTTGATGCCCGACTTACCACACATACACACACATGCACACACACACACGAGCACACATACACACACTACCTACCAACCTGGGTGACAGCTTGAACAGAAGGTAGATGAGGCCACTCAGCAGGTTAAAGATGGACACAGCAACAAGGGTGCTGTCCAGCTGCCCCCAGGGTGGGATCAGGGAACCTGTGGGCAGAAGGGCTCAGGGCTGTGAGCAGCCTCCTTGCAAGAATATTGTCTCCAAACCCCCACAGCAAGAGTCTCTGTTACTGCATTAGGCCACAGTGGGAAGTTTGTAGCTTGCCTGCCAGGATACCTGGGGTGAGTCCCACCCGGGCCTCCCTCTCCTCATCTGCCATTCAGCCGGGGGTAAGCGCTGCTGTGGGCAAGGATCAGTCCAGCCCCCACCCAGGTGACTAAGGTCATGTCTGGCCTCCAGGCAGCCCTGGAGCACACATCCTCTAAACAAAAGCCACAAAGCAAAGGCTCTCAGGAAACCCAGGGCATCGGCTTCTTCTGTGCATATCTCTGACAGCCAGGTGAAGGGGTTAGCTGGGCAGGACTGTCCCAGGGAGGGGGTATGGCAGGGTGCAGGGTACACGGGTGGGATGAGCAGAGAGGGGGCCTGAACCAGCCCCTGGAGGACAGCACCCACCCCATCTCTGGGGAAGGTGGAAGCACACGGGGGCTGGCTCCACTCACTCACTGGCCTTCATGCTCCTCCTCCACATCATCCTCCAGCGTGGCCATCTGCACCTGCAGCCTGGGCTCGTAGGCAGAGCCAGGGTCCAACTCCATGGCTCCAAGGGTGATCCTTGTTAGTCAACTGGCGCAGGCGCAGTCTCCTATCTGTGGCGCGATCTACATTCTGTGCCCCGGTACCCGCTGCCATTATTGACATCCTATGCCCTGGTACCAGCCGCCATTACTGAAAGCCAGGTAGCCACATGGCCCAAATTACCTATGCCTAGCTCCACCCCCAACCTAATGGGATTGGCTAATTCCTACCTCACTGCCCACCCCCTGGAAAAACTATATTAGACCCCCATCCCAGACACGCCGTCTCTCTCTTTTTCCTTCGCCGCCCCTTCACTCCAGTCTGTAGGGTGTTCCCCAATAAACCCTTTCCCTTACTCTGGTGTCTGGTGTGCTTTGCGATGGCTAACCTTAAGATATAACAATCCTGGTCACCCCAACAACGTGGTCCCTGTGCTGGGCCCACTGTGGGTTGGAGGCACTTAGGTCCTGAGGGTGATGCTAGGCCCATTAGTCCTTGAGACCAAACACACAGGCACACATAGGCATACTCACATGCATTCATCCACACCTTCACAGACACACTGCGTTCACACACACACAGCCACACTCACTACACTCACACACTCACACATATAAGCACAAGACACACTCACATACCCATAGAAGCATTCTGTGTGCACACAAATACAAACACACACATGTACAACCACACTCATAAATGCAGGCACACTCACACTTGTCTCACATACTTGTAAGGAGCAGAAATTAAACAGCCTCACCATAATATTAACAATAAGCAATAGCTAAACTGACTGCAGGAAATCTGCATGGACTGGATAAGAACCACCCATGGCCCACACACACCTTCTTCAGGACCTTGCTGGCCCTATGCTGACCAACAAAAGTGTATACAAACTGCACACTGAAGAGGCCCAGGGAGACTCTGAGCAGACTCTCCTGAGAGCAGCAGAACAAAAGCTCCAGGTTAACCCACTGCACTCAGAACAAGAGAGTTCTCTCAGCCAGCCCTGTGCCTGCCCGATGCTGAGGCTCTGAGCTGACCCAATGCCAAGGCCTGCTTGCCTGATGCCAGCTCTGAGCTCACCTGATGTTGAAGCCCTGCTCACCTGAAGCCGAGACTCTACTCGCCCTTGGGGACTTTTATTCTTTGGCTCACGGGCACCACCCATGCGGATGCTGTGAGAATCCGCCTTTCGTGGCTAAGACACTTTGTGAGGAGTATCAGAGGTACTTTGGGAAACTTGGGTGGTCAGTTTGCCAGTGTGTTGTGTAAATTAGAGTGTCTGACTTCCCCACTCCATAATAAAATCCTTATTGGAACCAACACAGCCTTAGTGCCATTACTATGCTCACAACAAGTAATACTATATTTATGTATAAATTTATCATTGAGCCAAGACTCACACTCCCCAAATTACAAAACATTAGTGATGGAAATGAAATAAATACAAAATAAACATAAGGACATGTCATGCTAATGTATTAGAAGACTTAAATCTTTCAAGACTGCAATACTACCCAAAGCAATCTATAGTCAATGTGATTCATGTCACAATCACACAGACCTTGAGCCATGCATATTAGAATACCTATCTTAACATTCTAATGGAATTTCGAAGAAACACGAATGGTTATTTTGAATTCCATTTTTCTACCTGAAACCTTTCCTCTGCAGAGTTCTCAGGAAGCCTTCTTCTCACCAATGCACAGCATAGGTTTGGCATCTCTATGGGGCCTGTCCCAAAGAGGAAAATGGTTTGAGTTATCCATTAGCATGTCAAATAACACTTAACTTGGAGCCATTTCTTTTAAATGGACTTCTACAAATATTTAAATAGAGCCTTTTCTTTTAACTTCTACAAGAATTTTTTTTTCTAATGCAAAAGTATGGACTTTAATCAACGTGCCCAAATTGACTCATAAATTGTAACAAATGTATCACACGAATGCAAGATGTTGAGAAAATCATGGGTGGTGGGGTTGGGGAGTGGGGCAAATATCTGGGAACTCTGTAGTTTCCCCTGAAACTGTTCAAATATAGCAAGCATTCTAAAACAAAACAAAATCACATTCTACATAACAAAATACTTAGTAAGTCTGTACTTGAGGTATGAGGAGACACTGAAGATGGTCAGAATTATTCAGATGCAAGCCAATCTGTTGTGGACTCCACCATATGGCCTTCCTGGTAGAGAGGGGGAGGTGGGACTTTCATAAACTTAGGTACCACTTTTTAGTGAAAAAGTGGCTTTTTTGTTAAATAGCAGGAAGGCAAAGAATTCTCCTTGTATCTGCTTCTTCTCAATTACTCTCAGATAAAAACAACACGAACACAGTTTAAGGTGGCATATTTTGGGGTGGCATATTCTGTTTTCTTACAGTGTGGTGTTTTTTCTCCCCCACTGACATTAATCTTCTCATCATCTTCTTATTCCTCTTAGTACATTCAGGGCATAACATGTTGTCTTCTAGTCCTGGGGATGGAAAAGTACAGGCTGGTAACAGGAAGAGAGAAATCATCCTCTTGGGAGTATCAGGTATCCAGGTGTGGCCTGCACGGAATTGCAGGCGAACCCAGCCCGGTACATCTGCAGGGAGAAGTCTGCCGTGAACTACACACCACCTGACACCAGAGGCTTCCTGCAAAAAGGCTTCAACTGAAGTAGGAATGGAAGACGAATTCACAGCCTTGGGCTGACTGACTCTTGCAGCAATTCTTGCCCAAGATGCCAACATGGCTTCCTGAGCTGAAGTTATCACTTCAACTATATTAGTTTCTTCCTCTCCATTGCTCCTAGTACAACTGTCCTGCAGCCTTGCTCTATTAGTACTTTTTCTTGGACATGACTGCATTTTGGCTTCTCGTGGTGTGTCAGGAACATCCTGTATTTGTTCAGGATATGCATGTCTCTGGAGCCTCAGATACACTTCTATTTTCTGGCCATCTGTACTCAAATTAAGTTGTTGGCACCAGTTCCGCAAAGTGTTCCGAGACACCTTAGTAATTGGGGGCAAAATGGTTGGCAGGGGAAAAACTGCTTTTTTGCACTTAGGTTTTGGGGAAGCTTTGAATTGTTCATTTGCTTGTGGAAAATCAACTTTATTGCTTTGCCAAGGCTTCTTAGATTTGATATCTGCAGGTTTGATATCTGCGGTTGAAGAAACACTTGGTTCCACTAGATGTTCTTTTTTAGGTTCCTCTACAACTGGAACCAATGTTAAAATCACATTGTCCTCATCTAATGCCTCCTTAAAGTAATTCATCTCGCTGCTGCTATAATGTGAGTCTGACATTTTCAGATCGGCCAGGAGAATGTCACTTCTACAAGAATTTAAAATCCAACCTTAGAGGATAAAAAACAGCCCACCTGCTGAGTACCTGCATAGCCTGGGACCTCACCAGGAAGCAAAACAAAGGGGCAGTCCCCTGGCTGTGCCCTCTCAGATACTTCCTCCATTTGCTTCAGCTGAGAAAAACTCTCTGCTCACTCCTTGAGGGGGCCCAAAGCCAGTTTCCCTCTGGTACTTCTGGACATATATATCACTCCTCTGTTCAAATGAACCACTTATTTTATATAAAGCTTTTTTATGTACTTATTTGAAAGTCAGGCTAAGAGAGGGGAAGAGAGTGAGATCTTTCATCTGGAGTAGAGGCCTTTGGCTTTTAATTAAAATTATTTCTTACTGACAGGATTAAAGTTGTGGTAGAAGCCTTCCTAAGAAGAAGCAAAGGGGAGGAATCTGTCCTGGAAATGAAATGTGGTTGTGATCTGCCTGCCTATGAATGTGTCAACTGCACATGCTATCTGAGGCGTCTAGTGGGGCTGGGGGTTCAGTGGGCCCCTCAGACAAAGGTTGGATGTTCTTCACAAGCAGGCTGCCAGCTGTGGCTGGAAAGCTTGTTTCCAGACCAACTGACATCTCCCCCACTAATAGCAGCTTCTTGGGCTGCATGTGCCACCTTGTGGCTCTAACTCACATCTTCAGGGTGGCTACAATCTTTCACTCAGCACTGACAGAGGAAGGGGCTGAACCCTGGGGAGAGTCAGACTGGCTCCAGGAGATCCCTGCTATTTTGTGGGATCCTTGTGGTTTTAAATCATACTTTTTTAAAAAAGATTAATTTATTTATTTGAAAGTCAGAGTTATACAGAGATAAGAAGAGGCAGAAGGCGGGGAGCATAGAGGTCTTCCATCCGCTGGTTCATTCCCCAAATGGCCGCAACGGCTGGAGCTGAGCTGATCCGAAGCCAGAAGCCAAGAGCTTCTTCCAGGTCTCCCATGTGGGTGCAGGAGCCCAAGGACTTGGACCATCTACTGTTTTCCCAGACCATAGTAGAGAGCTGGATCGGAAATGGAACAGCTGGGTCTCGAACTAGCGTCCCTATGGGATGCCGGCACTGCAGGCGGCAGCTTTATCTGCTATGACACAGAGTTGGCCCCTTCTCCAGGAGACCCCAAACACTATCTCCAGCCGGCGCCGCGGCTCAATAGGCTAATCCTCTGCCTTGCGGCGCTGGCACACCGGGTTCTAGTCCCAGTCGGGGCGCCGGATTCTGTCCCGGTTGCCCCTCTTCCAGGCCAGCTCTCTGCTGTGGCCAGGGAGTGCAGTGGAGGATGGCCCAAGTGCTTGGGCCCTGCACCCCATGGGAGACCAGGATAAGTACCTGGCTCCTGCCATCGGATCAGCACGGTGCGCCGGCCGCAGCGTGCCGGCCGTGGCGGCCATTGGAGGGTGAACCAATGGCAAAGGAAGACCTTTCTCTCTGTCTCTCTCTCTCACTGTCCACTCTGCCTGTCAAAAAAAAAAAAAAAAACCACTATCTCCATGGGCCCCTAGCCAATCAACATACAGCCTGTGAAACTCCCGCCCAATGGGCACCCCCACAGAATGACCCAAGGAAAAAATACAGTAATGCCTTAAAAACTCAGGACACTTCCTCAAAGCCAGTGCCCCACTCGGGCACTCTGCCTGGTCTCCTCTCAGACCAGACACTTTTTTCTGTGGCTTGTCAATCAAATAAAAGATTCTTTTCTGTCAAATAAAAGTTTCTGCCTCTTTGCAAATTGTTTCCTAAGTTTTTATTTCTATACTAAGCTGAGGAAAAGAACCTGCTCCAGCAACCACCCTATCTGCTGATGTATAACCATTTCAGGTTCTGCAGCTCAGTACATGTGTGCAAAAAAAAAAAAAAAAAAAATCATCAGTAACTATGTATGCATACACAGTATTGTATCAATACCTGTGGCAGTCATGTAACAATAGAATATCCAATCAAATGTATGCATGTAGCCATATAAGGGAAACAAAGAGGCTAAAATACCCCTCTTTGTTCTGGGCTCAGGCTTTTGGATAAGAATTCCCACTTGGGCCTTACACATAAATAATAAAAGACCTCGACTTCTTATCTCTGTACAGAATCTTGCTACACATCCAATAGGTTCACTCCCCAAATGGCCACAACAGAGAGGGCAGGGCCATGCGGAAGCCTGGATCCAGGAGCTTCATCTCGGTCTCTGATATGGGTGCAGAGTCCCATGGCACTTGGGCCGTCCTCCGCTGCTTTCCAGGCCCATTAACAGGCAGCGAGATCGGAAGTGGAGAAGCCAGGACTCGAACCTGCGCCAAGTGTCTTAGGTGGCAGTTTTACTTGCTATGCCACAGTGCCAGCCCCCAAAGCTCTTTTAACAGACATAAATATATAAGTATACAGCGTTTTGAGTTTTAAAACATCTACTTTGCGAATACTTTCACGCTGAAAAAAAAAAAAAAGTCATTGAAACACACATGGAAGGGCGACTGCAGCCGGCCGCTGCCAACTCTCACCTCGCCCAATGCAGGGTGTCCACGCGTCTCTCTCTCTGCCAGGATTTCCCCCAGAAACAGACGCGAATCCGCACAAACACCTCAGCGCGCTGTGGGGGCGCGGCCCACGCCTCCACGGAGACCCTGGGGTACAGCAGACCCCGGGAACTGTTCCCTGAGGAGGGGGGTCCTCACACCTCAGCGCGCTGTGTGGGGATGTGGCCCACGGGGACCCTGGGGTTCAGCAGACCCCGGGAACTGTTCCCTGAGGAGGGGGGTCCTCACACCTCAGCACGCTGTGGCGGAGCCCGGCCCACGCCTCCACGGAGACCCTGGGGTTCAGCAGACCCCGGGAACTGTTCCCTGAGGAGGGGGGTCCTCACACTTCAGCGCGCTGTGTGGGGCGCGGCCCACGGGGACCCTGGGGTCAGCAGACCCCGGGAACTGTTCCCTGAGGAGGGGGGTCCTCACACCTCAGCGCGCTGTGTGGGGATGTGGCCCACGGGGACCCTGGGGTTCAGCAGACCCCGGGAACTGTTCCCTGAGGAGGGGGGTCCTCACACCTCAGCGCGCTGTGTGGGGATGTGGCCCACGGGGACCCTGGGGTTCAGCAGACCCCGGGAACTGTTCCCTGAGGAGGGGGGTCCTCACACTTCAGCGCGCTGTGGGGATGCGGCCCACGGGGACCCTGGGGTCAGCAGACCCCCCGGGAACTGTTCCCTGAGGGGGGGTCCTCACACTTCAGCGCGCTGTGGGGATGCGGCCCACGGGGACCCTGGTGTCGGCAGACCCCGGGAACTGTTCCCTGAGGAGGGGGGTCCTCACACCTCAGCGCGCTGTGGGGGCGCGGCCCACGGGGACCCTGGGCTCGGCAGACCCTGGGAACTGTTCCCTGAGGAGGGGGGTCCTCACACTTCAGCGCACTGTGGGGGTGCGGCCCACGGGGACCCTGGGGTCGGCAGACCCTGGGAACTGTTCCCTGAGGAGGGGGGTCCTCACACCTCAGCGCGCTGTGGGGGCGCGGCCCACGGGGACCCTGGGGTCAGCAGACCCCGGGAACTGTTCCCTGAGGAGGGGGGTCCTCACACCTCAGCGCGCTGTGGGGGCGCGGCCCACGCCTCCACGGGGACCCTGGGCTCGGCAGACCCCGGGAACTGTTCCCTGAGGAGGGGGGTCCTCACACTTCAGCACGCTGTGTGGGGCACGGCCCACGGGGACCCTGGGGTCAGCAGACCCCGGGAACTGTTCCCTGAGGAGGGGGGTCCTCACACTTCAGCGTGCTGTGGGGGGCGCGGCCCACGGGGACCCTGGGCTCGGCAGACCCTGGGAACTGTTCCCTGAGGAGGGGGGTCCTCACACCTCAGCGCGCTGTGGGGGTGCGGCCCACGGGGACCCTGGTGTCGGCAGACCCCGGGAACTGTTCCCTGAGGAGGGGGGTCCTCACACCTCAGCGTGCTGTGGGGGGCGCGGCCCACGGGGACCCTGGGGTCGGCAGACCCCGGGAACTGTTCCCTGAGGAGGGAGGGTCCTCACACCTCAGCGCGCTGTGGGGGCACGGCCCACGGGGACCCTGGGGTCAGCAGACCCCCCGGGAACTGTTCCCTGAGGAGGGGGGGGTCCTCACACCTCAGCGCGCTGTGGGGGCGCGGCCCACGCCTCCACGGGGACCCCGGGGTTGGCAGACCCCGGGAACTGTTCCCCGAGGAGTGGGGTCCTCGGGCTGCCTTGGCGATCAGCGGCGTGCACCCAGGCCTGCTCCTCGTTGGGTCCTCAGGTGGCTCCCGCAGGCGACCAGGGACACACAGTAACCCCTCGGCCCAGGCATCTCTCCGGGTCCTGAGAATACAGTTGGGGTTCTTGCTGTGGAGACAGCCACTCCGGGGCACGACGGAGACAGAGGGCTGGACTTCCGGGGCGGCAGCTGGGTCAGCGCGGGAGCTCAACGCGCTCTGTTCCCCATGGTCAGGCTCCCCCTAGCGGCCGCCAGGGGTAGCGCAGGAGCTCGGAGCTCTCTGCGCCCCATGGTCAGGCGCCCCCTGGCGGTTGCGAGCGCAGCACAGGAGCTGGGCAATTTCCGTGCGCAGTGGCCGACCACCTCCTGGAGGCACTCCTGGTAAACCTGAATTCTGTGTTCCATTATTCTAGGCCTCGATTTTAAAAATTCGGATAGAAATACATTCCACTATCCTATGCCTCAATCAGAATAGAGGGAAATAACAAGAAGTAGACAAATGTCAACAGATCTATATATTAGGAATAATGCATAACGTAAAATAAAAATTTAAAACTGGAATATGAAAATGTTCAAAGGCAGTATCACTTAGAATTGCACTGTGTAAAGTTAAAATCCTAGAGAACATAAAAAAGTCAAAATATGCAGACAGAAAACGTTGACACATAGTTGAAAGAAATGAAATCAAAGTCAAGGCAGAGATACTTCTTGTTCAGGATTGGTAAACTCAATATGGTTAAGATGAAAATTATTTCAATTTTTGACACAGAGATTCATGGAAATCCCAAATTCCCATAAAGCTGCTCCTAAGAGTAGAAGAGATACCACAGGTTGAATAAGAATCAGTACAAAAACCTCACACATCTAAATCCTAGCATTTACCATGGAGCCACAGTGATGAAGAAGCTGTGACACCGGTGAAGGAACACAAAGGCGGGTAAATCAAACCGAACAGAGAGAATAAAACAGACCAGAATAGGCCCAGTAAACTTAATTTGTCAAAAGGTGAAAGGCAACTCAATGGAGAACGGGTTTGCAGAAAAATTCATTCAAAACAGTCCATATGATTATATTTAGAAGGTGACAGAGTAAAAATGCTAAAAGGAAATGCACAGACCATGTGTTTCATGGTAACTTTTTACATTTAATCACAAAAGTCAATTCATGAAAGAAAATAAAAATTTGGGGCCAGCGATGTGACACAGTAGGTTAATCCTCCGCTTGCAGCGCCAGCATCTCACATGGGCGCCAGTTCTAGTCCTGGCTGCTCCACTTCCAATCCTGCTCTCTGCTGTGGCCTGGGAGAGCAGTAGAAGATGGCCCAAGTGCTTGGGCCCCTGCACCCAACATGGAAGACCAGGAAGAAGCTCCAGGCTCCTGGCTTTGCATCAGCTGAGCTCCGACCATTGCGGCCAGTTGGGGAGTGAACCAACAGAAGGAAGACCTTTCTCTCTGTCTCTCCCTCTCACTGTCTGTAACTCTACCTCTCAAAAAGAGGTAAAAAAAGAAAATGATACATAATTTGGACATTATTAAAACGTAAGGGTTGGGGCTGGCACTGTGGCACAACAGGTAAAAGCCACCACCTGCAGTGCCGGCATCCCATATTGTCACTGGTTCGAGCCCCAGCTGTTCCATTTCCGATATGGCTCTGCTATGGGCCTGGGGAAGCAGAAGATGGCCCAAGTCCTTGGGCCCTTGCACCCACATGGGAGACCCTGGAGGAAGCTCCAGGCTCCTGGCTTCAGATAGGTGCAGCTGTGGCCACTGTGGCCAATTGAAGAGTGAATCAGCAGATGGAAGGCCTCTCTCTCTCTCTCTCTCTCTCTCTCTCTCTCTCTCTCTCTCCCTCCCTTCCTCCCTCCCTCCCTGTCTCCTTCCCTGTCTGTGTAACTCTGACTTTCAAATAAATAAATAAATCTTTAAAAAAAAAAACATTAAGGGGCCAGCGCTCTGGCTTAATGGGTAAAGCCACTGCCTGCAGTGCCAGCATCCCTTATGGATGCTGGTTCAAGTCCTGGCTGCTCCTCTTCTGATCCAGCTCTCTGCTGTGGCCTAGGAAAGCAGTAGAAGATGGCCCAAGTCCCTTGCACCCACATGGGAGACCTGGAAGAAGCTCCTGGCTTCTGGCTTTGGATTGGCACAGCTCCAGCCATTGTGGTCAGTTGGGGAGTGAACCAGTGGATGGAAGACTTCTTTCTCTTTCTTTTTCTGCTGCTGCTCCTTCTTTCTCTGGGTAACTCTGACTTTCAAGCAAAGTAAATAAATAAATCTTTAAAGAGAGAGAGAGATTCCAGCCCAGACTCAGACTTAGGATATCCTAAATAGGAAGTGGATGTGCCAAGAGGTAACTTAATAGCTCTAAAGACAGTTCACTGTCCCTCTATCCCTCCTGGACTTCAGGGGCTACTGTAAACCCATACAATTCTTTCTTTATAAAAAACAAAAGTGGGGAATGTTAGTAAAATGGCGCAGTCTTATCTATGGTGCAATCTACACTGCGGACACCATCCTAGGCTCCAGCTCCCACGGCCATGGCTGGAAGCCAGGTGACCCCATGGCCTAACCACCAGTGTCAGCTCTACCCTCACGCTAACGGGATTTACTGCTCCTACTTCCCTGCCTGTCCCCCGGCAAATTTTTAAGAGGACCGATTCCTGAACACATGTCTCTCTTTCTCTCCGTCTCCTGATCTCTCTCTCTCTCTCAATCTCTCCCTTATGCTCTCCTCCTCCCTCTTTTCCTTCTTTGCCCCTTCCCTCCAGTCTGTTGGGTTTTCCCCAATAGAACTTTTCCCTTTAAAAAAAAAAAAGAGAGAGAGGACTTAAGTACTGCCCCAAAGACACACTCACAAGTCACGAGTCCACTTTTTATCTCTTATAACATTTAAAAGGAAAATACATAAAAATAATTATAAACAGGTATTTTGTTGTATACAATATATGAAGATGCTAGCTGTGACAAGACAAAGGATTGGAGTGAGGCATATAGGAATAAAATTTTTGTAAGCTATTGTAACTCACCTAATAACTACATATTTAGGATGCTATATGTAATCTCAAGATTAGTACATTTGAGATAATTTTGTGTACATATTTGTGGTATTAATCATATCAAATAAAAGGTATATCAAATAAAAGGCCAAGTTCTCACCCAATCTTATGTTTTCTTGACATAGTAGTTTTCTTGCACATAAAATGCTCTTCTTAGTCTCCTGTACCAATTTTGGTAAGATGAGTATTCCCCAGTACATACATAAAGTATCCAAAATATGTACAGATAAGACAGTGAGGATGGAACCAAAACTGTTCACTACAAAATTTCAACTAGATAGATAAAATGCAACAACAGTAAAAATGAGAGACAAATTAGTATAAAACGAAGAGACAACATAGAGTAAAATTTCAGGAGCAATATCATAGTTTGACTCCCCAGTGAGAATGCACATATTGTCGGAATGTGTTTCTTAAAACTGCTCTCTACAGAAAATCTCTTTGGATTAAAATACCTAAATTGCTTCAAAATGATGGACAGAAAAGGACAAATATATTGATAACATAGAGCAAAATCCAGCTGGTTTGGCCATACAACTATCACATAATGTATGCCAGACACAATGATTATTACTGGACATAAATAAGGACATTATATATTGATGAAAATTATTATATTAAGAAGACATAATATGGGGTGGCCATTTGGCATACTCATTAATACATCAGATGTGATGCCCTCATGCCATATCAGAGTACTAAGGATCCAGTCACAGATAGGGCCGTTTGTTCCTACCACTGCTGATGCAGATCACAGAAAGCAGCAGGTCATGGCACACAGGTGTGAGTGCTAGTTACCAATGTGAGAGATCCACATGGAGTTCCAGGCTCCTGGCTTTGGTCTTGCCTGAACCTGGCTGTTGGCATTTGAGTAGTGAATAAGATTCCTCTGCTTCCAATCTAGCTCCCTGCTGATTCAACTAGGAAATATCATGTTACTGTTCAAATAGCTGAGGCCCCTACATTTCCAGCTCACTTCATCACCTACAAAAGTCTTCTTGTCAACTACTATCTAGTTTCATGCAATAAATTATTACTATGTATTGCTATCTATTTAAAAAAAAAAGATTATTTTTTTGAAAGTCAGAGTTACACAGAGAAGGAGAGACACACACAGAGAGAGGTCTTCCATCCACTGGCTCACTCTCCAATTAGCGGCAATGGCCAGAACTGCACCGATCCGAAGCCAGGAGCCAAGAGCTTCTTCCAGGTCTCCCACATGGGTGCAGGGGCCCAAGGGCTTGGGCCATCTTCTACTGCTTTCCCAGGCCATAGCAGAGAACTGGATCAGAAGTGAGCAGCCAGGACTCGAACCGGCATCCATATGGGATGCTGGCACTGCAGGCAGCGGCTTTATCCACTATGCCACAGCAACAGCCCCTGTTATCTAATTTCATCATCTCCTTTATCCTCCTGCTAACCCTGTGAAGTAGATGTAATGATATTCATTTTAAGACTAGGAAACTGAGACCTGGGTTCTAGAAACAAAAAAGTGGTGGGTCTGGAATTTAAAATATCTGAGCCAATATTTCCTTGACAACAAATTAGGGATAAAAATAATTAACTTCCTTGAGTTACAAAGATCATCTACAAAAATAGCACTTTGTAAAAATGTAAAGTGTCCTACAAATGTTAGCTATAATTATTGACTAATGACTAGAAAGCTCTTATCCTCCTCATGAGAGGATACACATTAGAATCTGGCTCTGGGTCCAACTCAGAAGATTCTGTTGTTATCAGAATTCCACCAACATGGCAGCCCAGGGCTACTAAGTTCCATTGCAATAATGTAATTAAATCCATAAAGCATATAATTTTCTTAAACACAAATGTACTGACTCCTTATCACCTGCAACAGCAAATAAAAAATTTTTGGGGGGCTGGCACATATGAGTGTTCTTCATTCTACGCATGCCACAGCATGTCCACTTCCACCTTTTTTTTTTTTAAGATGTATTTATTTGAAAAGATGCAGAGAGAGACACACACAGACAGAGAGAGACAGAGATCTTCCATCCACTGGTTCACTCCCAAAATGCTTGCAACAGCTTGGGTTGCAATAAGCTGAAGCCAAGGAACCAGAAACCAGGAATTCCATCCAAGTCTCCTACACAGGTGACAAGAGACCTATGCACCTGGACCATCTTCTGCTGCTTTCCCAAGTGTATTTGCAGGGAACTGGATCAGAAGTATAGCAGCTAGGACTCAAAGATGCTTTCATATGGAATGCCCACATCACAAGAAGGAGCTTAACCCACTGTGCCACAATGCCAGCCCCCATTTCTGCCTTATGATGCTGTGTGGGATACCCTCCCTACATTTCACTTTCAAAACTGATCTTGAAAGTCTTGCAACAGAAAATTTTAAAAAGATGGAATCATCTGCCTGCTACTCACTGCATACTTAACTACCCCCCACTTGCAACATTGCATAGTTTGGACTTGTACATATAGTTACTGTTAAAGGTAAGGTTCCACGCTGGTGACAGGTGTACCAGATTAGAAGTCAGACAATAGCTCAACTCCTTATTTTGCCTCTTGGCTCACTTAATGCCTCCGAACTAATGCAAGAATAATATGTACACATCACCAGAGTTTCCTGGTTGATAAAGAAATGGCAATCAAAGTATAGAATAGATGTTTATTAGGCTGGCGCCGTGGCTCAGTAGGCTAATCCTCCGCCTGCGGCACCAGCACACCGGTTCTAGTCCCGGTCGGGGCACTGGATTCTGTCCCGGTTGCCCCTCTTCCAGGCCAGCTCTCTGCTGTGGCCTGGCAGTGCAGTGGAGGATGGCCCAAGTGCTTGAAGAGCCCTGCACTCGCATGGGAGACCAGGAGAAGCACCTGGCTCCTGGCTTTGGATCAACGTGATGTGCCGGCCGCGGCGGCCATTGGAGGGTGAACCAATTGCAAAAAGGAAGACCTTTCTCTCTGACTCTCTCTCTCTCACTATCCACTCTGCCTGTCAAAAATATATATATTAATGACATACTGTCTTGTATTAGTCAAGGCCTATTTTGTGGTGTATGCCACTTCCAGGATGGCCCATAATAGAAGAGACAAGTTGCCTCAGCTTTCTTCCCTGATCTTAGGCCCATAGATTAAACTATTTCATGGCCACAGAGGATGGTACAGCTACTAGATGGAAGAAGTCTGATTCTTCTGTGAGTGCAAGGAGCAAAGATTTCATCTACCGGTCCCCATCAACCCACTACACACTATCTTGTATGAAACACAGCCTTTATGGAGGTAAGCCATGGAGACACTGGTACTGTTAGCCCAGCCTGGTTAATGTGCACCTTCTATCCAGCACCAACAGCAGCCTAAGCGAAAGGGGTCCCTATTCTAGTTGCAGGATCTGCAATACAAATTCAAACTCTAACAACCTCTCACATAGTCCATGATCTGCTCCTGGTATATGCGCTTCCCAAAGGCCTGTCTAGTGCACCCTCCTCTTTCTCACCAGAGACTTCCCTGACCTTCCCACCACACACAGTAACTTCTCTTTGCTCTCAGTGCAGACCATGCTCTTCTGTTTTACCAGCGATTCGATTTTACTGCAAGCGTTGGCACACTCTTCCACAAACTCAGTCTTCTCTTTGATTCCCAGCATTTAGTTACTGGGTCTGGCACCTAACAGAAATAAGTATTAAAGGAATAATTGTCATATATGACCGTAATTGAGTCATTTATTTCTTAAGTCTATGATTAAAAAAATTTTTTTTAATTTTTTGACAGGCAGAGTGGACAGTGAGAGAGAGACAGAGAGAAAGGTCTTCCTCTTGCCGTTGGTTCACCCTCCAATGGCCGCCGCGGCCGGGAGCCGGGTGCTTCTCCTGGTCTCCCATGGGGTGCAGGGCCCAAGCACCTGGGCCATCCTCCACTGCACTCCCGGGCCACAGCAGAGAGCTGGACTGGAAGAGGGGCAATCACCGGGACAGAATCCAGCGCCCCGACTGGGACTAGAACCCGGAGTGCCGGCGCCGCTAGGCAAAGGATTAGCCTATTGAGCAGCGGTGCCGGCTTTTTTTTTTTTTTTTTTTATGATTAAAAACTTTTTGCAGAGTTGCTGTAATAGTCAGTGTGAACATGATGTTAAGGTTATAAACAGATTCGAACAGTAAAGGCTTTATTCTATGCTTATGCTTTGTAGGTCCTTCTCAATTTGTTCAGTCAAATCCATCTTAATGCTTCAATAGAAACACAATGCAGGCCACATTTGCAATCTTAATACTATTAGTAACCTCAGCTTAAAAAAAAACCTGAATGTGAGTGGAATTAATTTTAATAATATACTGATATTTATTTTCGATACTATATTT
This sequence comes from Oryctolagus cuniculus, assembly GCF_964237555.1. NCBI lineage: Eukaryota > Metazoa > Chordata > Mammalia > Lagomorpha > Leporidae > Oryctolagus > Oryctolagus cuniculus. Next base: position 137,783,553 of record NC_091440.1, on the reverse strand, counting down.
AATCCAGTAGATCAACAATATCACCCATGACCTGTTCTACATTCTTGAATTTAAGTCTCCTAAATCCGGCATGCAGGTCGCACTGAAACGCGTCCCCACTCCCAGCCGCACGCGTGCGGCGGCGGTGACCGCGCCCCAGCGCCTGTGCAAAGCGATGGCGAAGCATCACCAGCCCGCACGCCCTTCGTCCCCACCCCCAGGAAGCCAAGACGCGTCCTGCGCCACCGTGCCCGCAGCGATGCTCCAGCCACGGCTGTCAAACCCAGGTAATGGACGACCCTGTGTGCAAAGAGCCTCGCTGGAGGGGCAGGAGGCCGCCAGTCAGGGAGGGACCGGAGCCCCGCAGCCGGGGTCTGCCCAGCCCGCGCCGCCGCCTCTGCAGCCCCGGAAGCGGGCGGGGATTTCCTGTGCCCGCCCCGCCCGCCCGGCACTGGCTCTGCTGGCCACTGGCCACCGGCTCCGCCGGCCACCGACTAAGGGCTCCGACACGGGCGGAGGACGGAGGGGGCAAGCGGCGCCCGGCAGGGAGGCAGCGGGCCATCTGCCTGGGGTGAGTGGGGCCGGGCAGAAGGGACGGACGCGGGCACCCGGGCGGCGGCGGGTGGGATCGGCCCCCGGGGGCGGGGAGCGGGTGGCAGCGGCCTTCCCGGGGGTCGGGCCCCCCTGACATGCCGCGCTTGCCGCTGCCCGGTCTCTGTCCACGCTTGGCTGCCGGGGCCACAGGCTCCTTCGGCTGTCACTCGCGCACCGCTCTCCACGCCACCGTTTCTCGTCCCTTGCTCCTGCCCTTGCGCCGGGGAAGCCTGCGCCGGGGAAGCCTTGTCGGATTCTCTGCAATCTGACCCTCTCTCGTGGCACCGCCAAGGAGGAGGGAAGACGCAACCTTATTCTCAAGCAGGTTGGCGCTGCCCACACCCACCCGCCTTGGTCTCGATGTCCCTGTGCCCTTGGGCTACTCGTCTCGATAACATGGCCCTTTTCCTGTCCAGCAGCATCACTGCAAAAACTTCCATCTGCGGTGCCTTGCCACGCAGATGGATGAGGAAAGGGGGAAAACGGACGCCCCAGATCCAGACTCCAGTAGGCATGGGGCCGCCCTGGAACCAGGAAGCCCGGCTAGGGCTGCCAGCTTCATCACCAAGTGCTGGCTCTGCAGGAGTATCTTGGGAAGTGCAGGCTGAGAACAGGTGCCCACTCGGCTGCTTTGCCATGATTATGCCGCACTTCCACAGGGTTTCTATTAGTGGTCCGGAGGCCTCACAGTCAGCCCAGTGGGCTCTGTGAAAAGATACTGCCTGTCAAGGGACTCTGCTGGTTAACTGCAGGAAGAGGGTGAAGAAATGAGCAAGAGACAGATGTGCAGATATTTAACTAGAAGTAAAGCCCTGGGGCCGCGGGAGTTAGAGAACAAGCCAGGGTGGAGAGGGGCACCTGGTGCCTTGTGTGTTAAAAGTGAAGAGAGTACAGGGGCTGAAATTCGCAGAGGAGAGAGAAAATCACGGTTTCCCTTTACTGCTTTATGTAGAACTTTTCATTCATGTGAGACATCTGTGAAAAGCTGGAATCACTCCAGGAAGCGCCCATGAGACCCTAAGTCATCTTTAGGAGTTTGAGAATAAAGGTGAATTTGATCTTCCTGTGCTCTGAATTCAGGTTTCCACCCACCTCTTATATCAGACAGGCAAGAAAAAAAGCAATCTGTCATCTGTCTTTACCTACCCTGGCCTTCTGTGTTCTTGCAAACATTATGGGATGAATGTGAGTGAGCCAAGATAATGACCAAGGTGCTGCCTTGTTTTTGGAAGGCTTTCACTAACTCTGACTGCTTGGGTATTGAATAACAATCACAAAAATATGTTGCCAAGCAAAAAGTAATAGTGTACAGTCTCATAATGGACTTTTTCTAGCATACCGAAGCGAGGCCCCTATCGTAACACAAGCAGGACTTGCCCTGCTCTTAAGGTGTCCAAAGAAAACAGCCTATCGCCTGATCTTGTGCACTGAAGGTTGGGGAGAAATTTTTAATTGACTTAAATCTCTTCTCTTGCGATCAAAACCCTTTTCTTCCATGTGTTCTACATGAAGATATAAAACATTTCTCTATTCTTTGGTAATATCACACATCATCCCTCTCTAAACAGAAGCTGTGTTCACCATTTTTGACATTTTCATTGGCTGTCTTCCCCATCCCTTTCTTGGTCTTCATTTCTTCTGATGAACACACACTGGCTTCTTCACACACGTATTTAGAACTTTATACATTTTTCTAATGAGATATGACTGGTCCCTGCCGCACACACAGGTTCTTCATCCATGCGTCCAAATCAAAGGGCTTTTGGCTTGCCCCAGCATCATGTGTGCAGCATAGCTTCCCCGTTTTCTACCTACAGTTCTTCCCCGCCCCCACCCCCACCCCCGGATAAAACATCAGCGCCTCACTGACCAACAGTGTCTCTTACCTCTTAGGGTTGCTTTGGAGTCTTACACCTGTTTTCCAAGGTACTGGTGTTTCATCATATTTATTACCAGGTTTCATCTTATACTTGAGAGTGACAGATCATAAGTCTCTTTCTTGAAGCTTGTCCTAAGTGAGACACCATTTAGTTCAGCCTCCGAAGAACTCTGTACTCACGACATAAATACAGCCCCTGGCTGCGGTTGTCATCTCCTTCTGCACTCATGAGTAAGGACATGACTACGTCCATCTCTTTGGGTGCAGTTCTGTGTGCATCCCTTCCTACATGTTTCCAGTTGCTCATTTTCCTGTACTTTCAGTGGTTGAGATCAAAGCTTTTAAATTTCCAGGATTGCTAATTTTTTAAAATGAAGATCCCCCAGTCATCAGGGATATTCTGTTTCTAGTAGAAGATCCCCCCAAATAACAGTTAATGACTTTGCTATATAGCACCTACCAATTCATTTATTTCTCCAAGAATCTGTGCTCACACTCAGTTGCTGGAATACATCAAACTTTTAAAGTTCATCTTACATAAGCTCCTCCTCTCCAGTTTCATCTTTTATACCTGGGACCGTTCACCATAATTCCCTTGGAATATCACTCCTTTCCATTTTTATGGGCATGGCTAATATGAATGTGTTGCAGGTCACAATCTGGGTTTGCAGCAAAAATGCTTTCAGAACAGACAGCAGCACTGGGGACACGATGGGAGTCGATGAATGCACAGCTGGATGGAGCACAGTCCCATGTGGAAAGGAGAAGCCAGGAAGAGGGGCCGTGGAGAACCTCACCGGGGCCTCTGGAACACCTGTGCTGTGATCTTGAAGAGGAGCCACAGTCCCTTCAAGAGAAGGGTGAGAACCACAGGGTGTGAGGGGAGCATAACGCATAAAGAAGTCCCCTAATCTTTGTTTAAAACATAGAGCTGAAAAAACCCTCAAATAGCCGTGGACTGAACAACAGTACCAACACCAGGACCAGCCCATCATTCCTGGACCCTGGGCCCAAGTACATGTGACTGGGCTTCTTCTGTTCCTTGCATAATCACTCCCTGCACATGCTGGTGCATAGTTAGTGGTACTGAGTGTGGGAGATGATGGAGTGATAGCAACACTATTTACTGTTAGAGAATACAACCAGTAAGGTGTACTACTTTACTACATGAAAACTGCACTTGAAAAATATAAATTCTGACTAAAATCTACCTAATATCCTGGCAGCACATTTTGAGTGAAGTCTTCTTCATCAGTGTCTATACATTTGAGTTTTACCACTGAGCATAGGTATAGAAGAAGTTACCCCTAAGCTCCACTAAACTGAGGCTCAGGCTCTCATGGAAAAGCATAGCCAGTTCATCTCTAATGGTTCCTTTCCTTCTCCCCACCAGCTCAGTCCGCTCCCTGGGTCCCTGCAATTCCCCAGGAGGGGAGCGCCGGAGACTGGGAGATGGCAGCTGCACTTCTTGCAGCCGGATCACAGGTGAGCTGTACTTCCCCTTGACTTCACCCCAGATGTCATCACTATTGCCTTTCTAAGCTTTAATGTCATCCCATTGACTTGTTAGTTCACATGAAGACTAGTGATGTGTTCCTCTTACAACTGAAGAGATCCTGGACCTTTTCAAGGGGTTCATAAGACCCTTGGAAAATTAAGTGGAGGCATAACAGGAAGAGGGAATTCCTTGAGGTTAGGATATTTTAATGGATAGCTATGTTATCCACAGAGGTAGAGAAATTAGCTTCCTTGAAGAAATAAATCAAGAAAGATTAGGAAAAGAGGACCTGAAGAAAGTTTGGAAGAACATAAAGTAGACAGGTTTAGATAGACAATAGAACATTTATGGAAGAGAACAGAATAAATATGCAAAGAGGAGCAGAGCCAGTGAAGGAAAAACGGTTAGGTTCATTCAGAAGGCAGTAAGAGAACATGGAAAAATACTGATAGTGGTAGTGGTAATAGTAATAGTGGTAGTTGCAGCTGCACTCCTAGAGCTCTTAATTCTTTTTTCTTTTTTTGATAGGCAGAGTGGACAGTGAGAGAGAGAGACAGAGAGAAAGGTCTTCCTTTTGCCGTTGGTTCACCCTCCAATGGGCGCCGCGGCCGGCGCGCTGCGGCCAGTGCACCGCACTGATCCGGTGGCAGGAGCCAGGAGCCAGGTGCTTTTCCTTGTCTCCCATGGGGTGCAGGGCCCAAGCACCTGGGCCATCCTCCACTGCACTCCCTGGCCACAGCAGAGGGCTGGCCTGGAAGAGGGGCAACCGGGACAGAATCCGGCGCCCCGACCGGGACTAGAACCCAGTGTGCCGGCGCCGCTAGGCGGAGGATTAGCCTAGTGAGCCGCGGCGCCGGCCCTAGAGCTCTTAATTCTGAGAACAACTCAATCAATCCATTTTACAGATTAAAAATTGGGGACAGGGAGAGATTAAAGCACTTGACTTGTATAAGGTCATACTGCTAGTAACTGGCAAAACAAAGAGAAATTTGGCTCCAGATTCCCAACTCCTAACCAGTGATGACATGCCAGAAGAGGAAAGAAAATAATTTTTTACCTGATTTTGGCCGATAGGAAAGGTCAAGTGGAAGGAAGAAGAAATGGTATAGAATTTCTGTAGTGAAGAGTGAGGCAGGTGAGGAGAGAGAGTACATAACAGTGATTGAACAAGCAGTGGTGATTCGTAGTGCCTCTGACTTCTCATGGCCCCACTTGGGAGGCTCTTCAAGCAACATTACCCTCACTCACTCCTTGATCACGTGCCTTTACTCCTCTCTTCATTTTCTCTTTACCAAAACTATGTACCTGACCCGGGGACTCCTGGGAAATTCTTTTCCAAGACCTTTGCTTGCTCTTTCCTCCACTACCTCAGACTTTTATACTGAGATCACATGTTTTTAAGGAACAGTTACTGACAGAAGATGCTACCTTTTGTTTCAGGGACTGGTAACCATCAAGGATGTGTCATTGTGCTTCTCTCAGGAGGAGTGGCGGAGCCTGGACCCCTCTCAGACAGACTTTTATGGAGAATATGTCATGCAGGAAAACTGTGGGATAGTGGTCTCTCTGAGTAAGCACAACCTTCTCTGGCCACAAGATGACTGAACCCTGGCAGAATGGAGCCATCTGCTTCAGAGCTGTCGGACAGTATCTATTGGGGGTTTTCTTCCTAGCAGGGAATCTGTCTAGGCTTCCAGCAAAGAAAGAACACTAGGGCTAAGCCCAAGATAGTGGAAGTGAAGTGTCATTTCTAAAAATCAATACAAATAATACTGAATTATGGAGTAAAGAATTTGAGACTCTTCTTAGTTGAGAATTGGGAAGTTCTTACAAAGAAGAGAGAGGAGCATCTGAAACTGGGTCCTTGGAAATTCATGAACTACCTAGGATAAGCTGGGGGTACAGCGGGTGGGTGGAGTCCTTGTAGTAGAACTAAATTGCAGTTAGGTCCAGAAAGGACTGTTGACCTGGGAGAATCTGAGTGGAAAAGAACAGACTCATTGGAAAACAGGGTGTGAATTTCTAAGACAAGTACGGATTTAACAAAAGTGTGGCAGAGTAAGAAGTTTACATATGGCCTTATTTTATCTAGAGTTCCAAGGAATAATCTAGAAAAAGACTTTTTCAGAAGAATAAATTAATTGTTGAACTAACTGACATCTTTATTTTCCTTTCCCATGAGCAGGATTTCCAATTCCCAAACTGGACATGCTGTCTCAAGTAGAAGGAGGGGAAGAGCAATGGGTCCCTGACCCCCAGGACTTAGAGGAGAGGGACATTCTGAGGGTCACATATACAGGTAAGGACCTCAAACAGACTTGGAGCCACTGCCATCACCTCTCTTGAGGTGTCATTATTACATATCCCTCTAATTCCTCCTATGCTCAAAGAGTTAGTCTGAAGGATTAGAGATGGTTTTATTCAGAAGCAAGGCAGTGTAACAGACGGTTTATTGGACTTGAATTCTGAAACATAGCCATGGCACCTTGGAAAAGTAACTGACTTCCTTTTGGTTTCCTTGTCTGTAAATTAGTATGAAAATACAGTATGTTAACAGATGAGAATAGTAGAACAGTGTCAAGCACCTAAGAAGCTCTCAATAAACGTTAGTTGTCATTACTGGTGATGTTGTTGTTGTTGTTCAAACCTCCATCATCATGGGACTGCCTTCCACAATGTCACTTATATTGCCAACAGGGGACACTCACCAGTGGTAACTGAAGCACATTCTCTAACTCTTTCAACTGATGCTTAGGTGGGAAGATGGTAATTAACAGTAATAAACAGTAAATAGTGGTAATAAATATTAACATTAGCATTTGCATCTACTAAATGCTTACTATATGTAGGACCTATGCCAGCTATCTTACAGAAAACTTGAGAGAAAGTGGTTATTACTCTTATTTTACAGAAGTGAAGGCTTAGAGATCTTAAATGGGAAAGCTGAGATCTAAACTTGTCTAACAGGAGTCCTAAGCCTAGACTTTTTGAAACCTCTACAGCTACTGCACACTATCTTGTATGACAACAGAATAAGTTCTCTCTTTCTGGGTGAGGTTTGTGCCTTTACAGGCATCACAACCTCTATTATGACTTGGGTTCTTGGGTCCTCTCTTACAACTCCCCTTTTGGGTTGGTATTTTCCCCTCTCCACAGGAGATGGAAGTGAACATGAAGGGGATACCCCTGAACTAGAAGCAGACCCTCCCAGAATGTTTTCCAGTGTGTCCGAAGATACGGTGCTCTGGAACCCAGAGCAGGATGACAGCTGGGATTCCATGCCTAGGAGCTCCAGAGGAACACTCCTGGGTCCACATTTCCTTCAGGAAGATAGCTTCTCAAATCTTCTGTGTAGCACAGAAATGGATTCCCTGTTAAGACCCCACACATGCCCCCAGTGTGGGAAACAGTTTGTGTGGAGCTCCCACCTTGCCAGGCATCAGCAGACACACACTGGGGAAAGGCCCTACAGCTGTCTCAAGTGTGAGAAGAGCTTTGGGAGAAGACATCATCTCATAAGGCACCAGAAAACCCACCTGCATGACAAGCCCAGCAGGTGCTCTGAGTGTGGCAAGAATTTCCGATGCAACTCCCATCTGGCCAGTCACCAGAGAGTACATGCAGAAGGCAAATCTTGTAAGAACCAAGGAGGTGATGACAGCCCTGGGGCTATGAAACGGCAGCGTGCCCTACCGGTGCCAAAATGCCACGTGTGCACAGAATGTGGGAAGAGCTTTGGCCGAAGGCACCACCTAGTGAGACACTGGCTCACCCATACCGGGGAGAAGCCCTTCCAGTGTCCTCGCTGTGAGAAGAGCTTTGGCCGCAAACATCACCTGGACAGACATCTACTGACCCACCAGGGACAAAATCCCAGGAGCAGCTGGGACAGGGGGACATCTGTCTTTTGAAATCTGTTTCTCTTGCGGTTATAATCAAATCTATTAGCCGGTGCTACCAGGAGTCACTGCCAGGACTGTCCCACCTGCACCCCAACAACCAGAAACATGAGCTCTGACCCTATCCACAGAAAGATGAGGTTTCAGTGTTGGCCAGAGTATTTTTCACCAGTTCTGTGAAATAACACATAAAGTGTTCTTCTAGCAAAACACTTGGGAAACAATGCATACTGCATGGTTGGTTTTCTGTCTAAGCCCATTTTCAAGGACACAGGGATATCACCAGTTTATGGCTGATCGGTTGGTGTCTATGCCATAACAGTTGTTAAATATTTTGACTTTCAGCCTCATATACTAATTACATTCTGTATATATAGAGAGGGAAAAAATGTTTTAACATATCAAAGCCTCTGAGAACTTCTGCAGTACAGCAAGCTTCTGTTAAGCTTCTGTTAATGCAGTGTTCCCTAAATTTATTTGACTTCAGTATTCTACTTCACCTTCCACAGAACTGGTAAATCCATGAAACACTCTAGTGAGCACTGGGTTAAAAAGTAACAAGGAAACAGGAAAGAGATGGTGATAAAGTACCCAAAGCCCCTTTTTTAACCATGTGAAAGCCCAGGGGCCAGAACTTCCTGCTGTTTGGGTCCATCACTCAACCCATCATCCATACGTACATCTATACCTCTCACTCCCACCTGCCAAAAATAAAATAACCTGTGCACTCCTTTATTCCTACACCCTTCAGCTTGTGTGCACATGTGCATCACACATGCACACACTCATGGCTGAGAGATTAAGCTACAATGCTATGAGATGGACCTTACACCCCTAAGGAATCTCAGGCCCACACAGAAGAAAAAATTTTATCCCCATGAACAGACCCCTCTCCTCTTGACTGTGTCTTAATGTGTCTATGTATATGTGTGTGCAGAGTCTCTGGAGACAGCATGCTACGTAAAAACTGTACAGCATGCTACGTAAAAACTGTACAAGCTAGTTTTTTTCTGGGGATGAGGGTAGTGGGGATTGTATGGGTGTTTTTTGTTTGTTTTGTGTATTAATGGGAAGTCCTGGTGGTTTTGTGTAAATATTAAGGAGCCCTGGTGTAAAGCACTAAATGATGGGTTAAGTTGTGGGAGCTGAGTATGAAGCTTTCCCCAGCATCACTGTGATCAAGACAATTGTGGATGGATATATCTAGGTCTGACTCACTGGGCCACAGATTGTTTTCACCTGGCAGGAGAGAATGGCGTCTTCTGTGAGTCTTCTTGATTGATTCCAGGCAAGGTACATACAGAAGCCTTGTGCTGAGTGAGGATTTTGTCTTAAGTGCTGGGAAATTAGGACAGAATCACGGTGTTTCCAGTTGTTGTCATTGCTCTTATTTGACTCTGATTGCGTCATCAAGGGGGAAGAGTAATTCTCGAGGAACTCATTCTCCCAGAAAGAGAACTGTCGGGTAAAAGGCTGTGGCTTAGCTCTTCAGCTAACATATGGTAATGAGCTTTCTGGTAGGTTTTCCTCCCAGTTTGGGAAGGTATCCACACTGAAGACTCTTTAACCTGAGGTGTACAGACTAGGACTCATAAGTATTTTAACATCTTGTAGTCAATGGGTTGCTCATTGTTTTTCTTTATTGATTATTATGTTAGTAAAAATCTGTTTTAGATGTATTTACTTATTTGGAAAGTAGATGGGGGAGAGAGAGAGAGAGAGAAAGAGAGAGAGAGAGATTGCTTGAGAGATCTTCTACCCATTGTTCACTCCCCAAATGGCTACAACAGCTGGGGCTGGGCCAGGCCAAAGCCAGGAGGAAAGAGCTTCTTCCAGGTCTCCCACATGGGTGCAAAGGGCCCAAGCACTTAGGCCATCTTCTGCTGCTTTCCCAGGCACATTAGCATGGAACTGGATCAGAAGTGGATTAGGCCAGCGCCGCGGCTCAATAGGCTAATCCTCTGCCTTGTGGCGCCGGCACACCGGGTTCTAGTCCCGGTCCGGGCACCGGATTCTGTCCTGGTTGCTCCTCTTCCAGTCCAGCTCTCTGCTGTGGCCAGGGAGTGCAGTGGAGGATGGCCCAAGTGCTTGGGCCCTGCACCCCATGGGAGACCAGGAGAAGCACCTGGCTCCTGCCATCGGATCAGCGCGGTGCGCCAGCCGCAACGCGCCGGCCGAAGCGGCCATTGGAGGGTGAACCAATGGAAGGAAGACCTTTCTCCCTGTCTCTCTCTCTCACTGTCCACTCTGCCTGTCAAAATAAAAAAAAAGGTGGATTAGTCAGACTTGAACTGGCACCCAAATAGGATGCCAGCACAACAGGCAGCAGCTTGACCTGCTGTGCCCCTACGCCAACCCCAATACCAACCTGATAATTTAAAATTATCTTATGTGTAAAAGCAGATTGGCGTTATGGAGGAAGAGAAGCAAAGAGGATGGAGGTGGGATTTTTTTTCCTTAATGCTTATTCTGATTTTTCTCTAAGACTTACTTCTCAACCGAAATTTCCCACTTACGGAATGAACCAGAGAGGCAAGAGGAATTGAGCTGCAACAATCTAATTTAGCTGTTATTCAATTTTCTTAGGAAAAAGTGGAAAATAACAGCAGCTCAGAGTTCTGGACCCACATGGAATTGAAAATAGGGTCATTTTGCTGCCTGGGCTTCTAAAGTATATATGACTTGAGCAGCCCTTCCCCTACCTGCCTTCTGCTACTCAGAGCAGCCTTCCCTCTTTGCGTGGAATGCACATATCTTGCTTATATTCCTATGAATAAAGGAAAGTGGCCTACTCTTTATAAGGGAGGCCTTATCCTAGGTACTCAGAGACAAAGCATCTCAGGGTTTGTAAAAGGAGATGCCCTAGGCAATAGGAAAGCATGGGCTCTCAGTGGTGAAATTGGACTATGCCATTTCTTTTGCCCTCTCACTTCAGTACAAATCAGCTCCATGTAAGCAACGGTTCAGAACCTGTTTTGGATCACAGATACATCTGCTAGAAACCAAAAACCCACATTTGAGAAAAACAGACACTTGCAATTCAGTTTTGCACCCATATGTTAGCAGGTTCAGAGCCCACCCACAGAATCACTAAAATGGGGTCAAAGAAAGGGACTTATCCTGACCCACTATATTTGTGTCAAGAATTACAAGGCAAGGATCACTAAATATCTTAAGAACTAAAATACCAGGGGCATAAAGGTATGAGAATAGGGTCTGGTCTTTAATGACTGGAAGGATATTTTACTCTACATTTTAAAAAATTATCTGACATGGTGACAAATCAAGCTCCTCACAAACCTTGTTTTAAGGACTTGTAGGAAGTGATTTTCCTTACTATCAGATTGCAACTCTGAATGACTGCATGTTAACTGCCAGTCTTTTATTTGTACTAGTAATTATAAGGACATAAAGCCCCCAAAATATCAATGCAGTTATGGCACCCACCTGGGAAGCATCCTGAGAGAGTTTCTGCAGAAGGAGCAACACTTTGGGTCATTTCTGGTGTACTTCTGTCTACCTCGGTCCAATACCACCTCCCTTGGACAACAAATAAACAAGTAACAGCCATCAGATGAGTGAATAGAATTGAATGGTTTTTTTTTCCACAGTGAATCGGCCCCAAACTTTCATCTTCTAGCCAACTTACTTTTGACACATGTCTACCCTATTCCCTTTAAACAGTGTTTCTGTGGGCAGGATGCAAAACTTGTAAGTCTATCTTCAGAAACCTGTCACATCTGTCTCTACCCTATTCCAGGCATGCTCCCCTTTCCATATCAATATAGTATTTCTGCAAAGAATTCATTACACAAGAGAATGTAACCCAAAGTGTTAGCTTTTCCCAAGGCTATTTACATTTTAAGCCTTAGCTCTAATTGTGGAACGAAAAGCTATTCCCTTGCTAAAGCAACGTTATGCCTTTAGGGAGAAAAGAGAGTGATTATTTGGGACAAAATCTTTCCCCCAAAATACTCCTACCATTAAGTCACTGTATCCATCAAGGGCAAAGCAAGCCCTATAACTCAGACTCTGAGGGGTCGAAAGGAAAGTTCTTTCCATCTCTGTTTAGATGGGTACAGTGAATGGAGAGTAGGTAGAACTAGGCAGCAACAGAAAAGTGTATTCCCTCAATACACCTGCACTGACCAGAGTGCCCTCTCTTCCCTGTGAACTTTACCAGTACATGGTTCTCAAAGTGTGATCTTGACGTGTGTGACACTGAGGAACACTTAGCCCAAAGCCAAATTTGGATGGGAGTGGGAGTGCTTATTTTGCTCAGGACAGTTCTCCCAGAGCTCAGCCATGGGGGCGCCAAGGCAGAGAGGGTTCCTTGAGCAAGGGCAGTGGGACATATTGAATATCAGGGCTTCTTATTTCCTGTAAGTAGAAATTTACCACATAGAACATCAGTGATCGTGTCCAAAAAAAAAAAAGGTTGCCTTCAGACCAGCAGTGGTATTTCCTAGGAACTTGTTAGATGTGTGCATTCTCGGACCTCATTCCATAACTACTAAGCCAGAGACTCTCAATGTGAAGCCCAACAAGCAGTCTTTCAGCATACTTCCAAGATATATGGTGCAAGCTACTGTTTGAGAACCACTGGCCAGGGGATCTGCTCCTTAGTTCATAGGTCTTCCCTCGTCCTTAACTCAGTGAAAGACCTGGGTTAGTCACAAATTGCAGAAACTTTGATGGGGCAACTACTACACTCCTGTGAATGGGCTGGAGCTTCAAATATAGTCATTTAAGAATCTGAGGGGCCAGCGCTGTGGCGCAGCAGGTTAACACCCTGACCTGTAGCGTCAGCATCCCATATGGAAGCAGGGTTCAAGACCCGGCTACTCCACTTCTGATCTAGCTCTCTGCTATGTCCTGGGAAAGTAGTGGAAGATGGCCCAAGTCCTTGGGCCCCTGCATCTGCATCAGAGACCCGGAAGAAGCTCCTGGTTCCTGGCTTCAGATCGGCACAGCTCCAGCTGTTGCAGCCAATTGGGGAGTGAACCATTGGATGAAGACTTCTCTCTCTCTCTCTCTCTCTCTCTCTCTCTCTCTCTCTCTCTCTGTGTGTGTGTGTGTGTGTGTGTGCAACTCCAACTTTCAAATAAATAAATAAATCTTTTTTTTAAAAAAAAGAATCTGAATAGACAGAAGGGAACAGATACTGCAAAGAAAATGAAGGAGACCTCTTCCTTTGATAAGTACCTGGTCCTTTCTCCAGGACTTCTAATGAGGTGCCCTGAAGGAGCTGCCATTCAGCACAACTGCAGAGACCTGTTGTGCCAAGTGCGTAAGGGTCCCGGTTTTACAACCTACAATGGGATTAGAGACAAATAAAGGGCCATGCTAGGGACTTCTAGCCATGATTTGGCATGCCTTACAGGCAAGGGACACATGAACATCAGAGAACTCAGAGGTACAGAAGGGAACTACAATAACGTAGTGAGATGTGACACAAATCAGATTTGACTCAAAATTGCTTACAAAATAGAAGTGCTAAACTGTGGGGAGCAACTCGGACTAGACTAAGTTACTGGAATTAAGACTTATTCTATGCATCTGCTCTCCCACAATATGGTGCTGGGAGAGGAGGAAACAGCTTCTACACAGCTGCCTCCAGTTTGACCAATAGCCTGCAGGAGCTGCTCCTGATTGCAGGAGAGCAGCGTACTCGGCGTGTGGGTAGCAGAGTTGGGATTGGTGGAAGAGGACTATAAAGGAGGAGAGAGACAACATGCACCAGGAACATCTAAAGGGAACATCCGGATAACATCTGAGCAGCCCCCGAGAGAGCCGGCCGGCGGTGTGCTGCTCCCCCGCGGAAGTGGGGAAAGTGGCAGGGGGAGCCACCCTTCCACGGAGGTGGAAGGACGGCAGCCAACCCGGGAAGGACCAGCAGCAAACCCAGGAAGGGCCGAGCAGACAAAAGAACAGCGCAGGGTCTAGTGTCGTTCCTCCGTGAAGAGGGGGAGCGACACTAAACAGTTAAGCCATGGTTCCAAAAATGCATTCTCCTGCTTTAAAGATTCTGTCCAGTTCAGGCTGTGGGAAAGATGTGCCTTGAAGGCCCCAGTTCCTCCCCCAGTCAAACCCAAGAGGACACACTAAGCTGATGGTTAGAAAGCTGTTCATGGGCTCTCTAAGGTCAAAGGTTACAGTGAATGCTATTGCTCAGTTCCAGCCTCAGGCTCTCCTCTTTCCTGTTACTGCCTCCGTCTTCTCAATAGGCAGCACTCTTCCTCCACTTCTCTCACTTCAGTTTTCTTGGCTTAGTTTTCGTTTTCTCTGAGCAATGCTATACCTTCCTAAAGGTACGTGTTCTCCCCAGCCCACATCCCTCTCCTCCATCATAGTTTCTCCAAGTTTCTGCCCAGTTCCATTTCATCATGAGCCCAATTGTTACCTATCCCTCTGTCTACTGTCCAACTTCTTCTGTAACAGCCTACCAAGCAGGGACCAAGTCCACATACTTCTCACCTCCTTCCCCCAAATTCTTGGATTGTCTGTAACAATTCAGCTGTGGCCCTACCACTCTGCCTCTTTTCTGTCAAACATCACCTACCCCCTCAACACCGAGTGCCTATTACTGGTCAATCTTTGCCATTACCTAGAACAGAGACAGAAACATCTGGCCCTGTCAGGACAACCATAGGCAGGATTCAAAAGTAAGTAATTCTGTAAGCAGAGTACTTTTTAAGTTGAGAATTCTGTGTGACTCATGACTGATGTTATAAATATCCAAATGCCCTCTCCCCACCCCTGCCCTAGAGCTTTCCTCACAGCCTTCCACATGTCACCATTGTCATTTACTCCCTTCCTTTCTCCTGTGGCTCCTGAGAATCAAGTCTCAATCCTAAGAGTGAAGTTTTATATCCTCACCATGTGCTGGGCACTGTGGTTCCAGGCTACAAGATGGCGTGCGACCCTTGCCGCCATCCTTAGTCTCCAGGTGCCTCTTCCAGGAAGCTGAGGGTGGAGGCCCAGCTGCCCCATGCCTGCAGATTTCTAGTGTTTCTGATTTGGAACCTGATTTTCCATTGACTAACCAGTGGGGAATTGAAGGTTGGGCTGAAATAGTCACTGATTTCCTCTTTGGGACCTGTCCTCCACCTTCCCCTGCATTCTCATGATTTTCTCCAGATGAAAAGTTTGCAAAAATGGAGGGGTGGGGGTTGTTGAGTCACCTGCCTCCACATTGCCAAAGCCTCCTCATCACCAGTGCTGAAATACAAGCCTTGAGATGCAGCAGGTTGTGTCACGGGGCCTAGCTCCCTTGCTTGGCACCGAAACTTCACTCCACAACCAGCCAGGGACTGGCAACCTAGGGACACCAGACTGGGTGCTGCAGCACACAAGGCAGACGTCCAGTCTGAGAGGGCCACTGGTCTCAAGTTGTACAGTGCCAACTCTGCTCTTGAAAGATCTGAAGTGCTGCATTGGAGTCTAGAGCCCAAAGTGGTGGTGGTGACTACAAAAGGACCCCCCACCCTCTCCCTAGCAAGTTCACAGAGACAGGATACTGCCCTGCACCAGAGGATGGGCACAGGGGAGGCTGGAGCAGGAACAGGGTCCCAAGGACACATTCACCATAGAAGACAGAGTAGGGAATTGTTGAGTGAGAAAACAAGGGGTAGTGCTGCCAGGAGCCAGGCACTCAATCCAGGTGTCCCACCTGGGCTCAGTACTTGAGTAATGATCTGCTGTCTCCAAGGCTGGTTAGCAGGGAGCTGGATCAGAGGCATAGGCAGAGGCAGGACTCAATTCCAAGCTCTCCTCTACAGGGCATGAGCCTCCTAAATGGCACCTTACCCTTCTGTGCACAAAGCCTGCCCCTTATAGTTTGGATGGCCGTTTTTCTCCATTAGAAGTTACAATGTTTTATATTTCCACCAACACTGTGCTTGTTTCCTCACAGCCTCACCAATGAAAGATTCTCAAACATCTGGATTTTTGACCATCTGATAAACAATACTATTTTTAATGTACATTTCTCTCATGATTAAAATTGTACCCTCTTATTTTAAATGGCTACTTGTATTTCTGTTACTGCTTTTTAAACATTAATTTATGGTAGCTGTTTTTTTGTTTGTTTGTTTGTTTTTACAGGCAGAGTAGATAGTGAGAGAGAGCGAGACAGAGAGAAAGGTCTTCCTTTTTGCCATTGGTTCACCCTCCAATGGCCGCCGTGGCCGGCGGCGCTGCGGCCAGCACATCGCGCTGATCCGAAGCCAGGAGCCAGGTGCTTCTCCTGGTCTCCCATGCAGGTGCAGGGCCCAAGGACTTGGGCCATCCTCCACTGTACTCCTGGGCCATAGCAGAGAGCTGGCCTGGAAGAGGGGCAACTGGGACAGAATTCGGTGCCCCGACTGAGACTAGAGTCGGGTGTGCCGGCGCCGCAAGGCGGAGGATTAGCCTATTGAGCCACGGCGCCGGCCGCTAGCTGTTTTCTAAGAGTCACTACAACTCTAAAATCCAACAACTACCCAATTAGCATTACATGAAGCAGAAGAAGTAAAAAGAAGCAAAAGAAGTCAGAGACATTCCATTTGCACTGACTAAAACACCCAACTATGCCACTCGAAACTGGGCACAGAAAAGTGATAATTATGCTTTACCCACTTTAGTATTCCAAGCACAGAGCTCAGACTATTTCAGGCACTTATTAGCTATTCTTGGGAATTCCTTTGACAGAGTATTCAACCAGCATTATGATCCAGATCATTAGGATAGGTTACCAGTGGGTTATATGTCACAGGAGTATAGCTATTCCCAAAGTTTATTGATGAAAAAAACCTGAAATGACAACTGTTACTTATATGTGATCAGGGTTTGACACTCTGTTGTTTTGTCACTGGTCTGGAAGATGGTAGATATTTAATAATGTAATGATAAATTTGATAAATCTTGCTGAATTAATGGAATTTTGCATAACTTATGAAACCATAATGCAAATAGAAGTGTAATGATTCCTAAAAAATTCAGACAACCAATTGTTGCCAATATCATTCCTATCTTAGCTTGGGAGGAAAATGCTTTCTAATTCTTTTTTTAGAACACTTTTAATTAATATAAATTTCATATGTATGGATTTTAGAATATAGTGGTTCTCCCCCCCATGCCCACTCTCCCACTCCCATCCCACCTCCTACTCCCTCTCTCACCCCATTCTTCAAGATTCATTTTTAATTGTCTTTATATATAGAAGACCAACCATATACTAAGTAAAGATTTCAACAGTTTGCACTCATGCAGACACACAAAGTATAAAGCATTGTTTGAAGATTACTTTTATCGTTAATCCTCATAGTACAACTCAATAAGGACAGAGGTCCTACATGGAGAGGAAGTACACAGTGACCCCTATTGCTGATTTAACCATTGACACTCTTATTTATGACATCAGTGATCACCCAAGGCTCTTGTCAGGAGTTGCCAAGGCTATGGGAGCCTTTTGAGTCCACACACTCCATCACTATTTAGACAGGGTTAAAAGCAAAGTGGAAGCTCTCTCCTCCCCTCAGAGAAAGGTACCTTCTTCTTTGATGGCCCTTCTTTCCACTGGGATCTCACAGAGATCTTTCATGTTGGTCATTTTTTGCCATAGTATCTTGACTTTCCATAAACCGTTCTAATTCTAAACCATTTTATTCTTTCCATAAAAACACCCCAGAACAAAAAAGGGGAATTAAACTCAGCCATAATGTGGGCATCTGATTAGCTCTGTTCTGTGTTCAGTGTTTGATTTTCTCACTGATTCTTTTCAGGTGGCTCCCTATACTGATGGTTCACTTCACTGTGCCACTCAGATATTCAAGTGCATAAAAACTTTATTACAGGCCGGCGCCGTGCCGGCACCCCAGGTTCTAGTCTCGGTCGGGGTGCCGGATTCTTTCCCGGTTGCCCCTCTTCCAGGCCAGCTCTCTGCTGTGGCCAGGGAGTGCAGTGGAGGATGGCCCAAGTCCTTGGGCCCTGCACCCCATGGGAGACCAGGAGAAGCACCTGGCTCCTGCCATCGGATCAGCGCGGTGCGCCGGCAGCAGTGCCGCTGGCCACGGCGGCCATTGGAGGGTGAACCAACGGCAAAGGAAGACCTCTCTCTCTGTCTCTCTCACTGTCCACTCTGCCTGTCAAAAAAAAAAAAAAAAAAAAAAAAAAAAAAAAAAAAAAAAACACACTTTATTACAGCAAAATGAAATTTCAAAGTTTGGGTCACCCAGAGATGAGATTTGTTGCAAGCATCTTGCTGTTAGTTGGCTTTGCATAAAATTAAAGCAGTGATTCTCAATTAAGGGTGTAAGAGGACAGATATTCACATCACTTGTTTGTTGTAAACACACATACCTTCTTCCCCACTGTAGAAGACAGTAAACTGTCCTGGGGAAAAGCTTGGTCAGGTACAGAGCTGTAAAGAGCTTTCAGGAGGATCTAATACCTGCTCATCACCATCTTCGCCCCTTTTCAAGAACCAAAAGTACTTCCTGAGTGTGTGTCTTCTCCCCCACTCCTGTGACTTTGACCTAGAAATATCTGATCCTTTCCCTAAATCAGCTACTCAGATGTTTACTTCCCTCATAACCACTACTGTGTCCTATGACATGATTACTACTCACACTGCTCCTAACCTCTGCATTCTGAACTCAACTATACATTGGCTCAACACACCATACTCAATATCTGTTGTTGTTAAGAAAAGCAAAGACCTAATTATAGTTTCCTCTCTCCAGTTGATAATGCCCTTTTTGTTGAATTTTGTCAAGCAAAGTAGATGCCATGTTTAAGGCCCCCTCATCATTTTACCAACACATAAAGTTGCCTAATGTCATCTAAGCCCAACTCCAACATTTTACAGAGAAGGAAATCAAGATTGTAAGTGATTAAGTAGTAATTTGGCTTTAGGTCAGAGTAGAACTTTAACTCATAGTGTGGTCCCACCAGGTACTGACACGGTATAGCACATCATCACCCCAGTATGAATACTCATATAACTACTTAATTCCCTGTGCTAGATGTTTTCACACACTCTCATTTAACTGAAGATTAATATAAAAGGTACATTTTAAAAATCAAATAGCCTAACAATCCGGGGTACAATCTACAAACTCATTACAATCAATTTTGAGAAGTGATTCTATCCTGAAAGGCATTTCAGGTAAGAATCCTTTAGATAAGTGGGATGTCTCTACTTAAAGAGAATCTACTCTTCTCCCAACATACCCTCCTTCTTAGAACTCAATTTGTATTTGCCAGAGTGTGTAACATTAATTCCACACTGATGTCTAACCCTGTTAGGTTGGAGATTTTCTTGCCTCTGAAAGGCACTTCTCCGGGTACTGCAGCAGGAAAAGAATCTCCCCTCACCCCAGCAGCCGGCTACAGGTCTCACGGAACACCCACACTCACTCCCCTTGCAAGTGCAGCACCCCCACTCACTCCTCTTGCAAGTGCAGCACCCACACTCACTCCCCTTGCAAGTGCAGCACCCCCACTCACTCCCCTTGCAAGTGCAGCACCCACACTCACTCCCCTTCCAAGTGCAGCACCCACACTCACTCCCCTTCCAAGTGCAGCAAAGAGCAAGC
Organism: Oryctolagus cuniculus; assembly: GCF_964237555.1. Lineage (NCBI taxonomy): Eukaryota > Metazoa > Chordata > Mammalia > Lagomorpha > Leporidae > Oryctolagus > Oryctolagus cuniculus. Next base: position 137,764,125 of record NC_091440.1, on the reverse strand, counting down.
AGACACAACGTGGTGGAAAGGTCTTTTAAATACTTTTCCATTTCACAGTGTGAGAGCTGTGCTCGTTGAGCCCACGGGGAAAGGCCCCTGGGCCCGGAGGAAGGGCAGGTGCTCCCACACTACGGATTCCCGGTGGCACTCCGAGGCCCTTCACATTTCGTGGAAGCCCTCGTGCCAGCCTTCCCCTGCCCCACAGCCGCACGGTCGGTTTTCACCGGGGTTGGCTTTTGAATGCTGCGCTTCACCGGCTTCTTCTCTTCCTTCAGCTTCACGCTTGACCTTTTCTGCTTCACGCTTGACCTTTTCTCCTCTTGCGACCCAGCCCTAGCGTCCTCCTTCGATGTCCGGCCTCTGCCCTCGTCCACCGTCATCCTGGCTCTCACACTCTCCTCGGCTCTTGCCCTCGTCCTCCTGGCCTTTGAGTTCACCTTCGTGCTCCGTCTCCATCCCGCCCTGGCCTTCCTGGAAGCCTTGCGCTGCGTGCGGCGCTTCCGCGTGCTCCGGGACCCCGCGGGGGCCCTCCTCGGAGAGCGGCCAGCCTCCTCCAGTTTCGGGCGTCCTGGCTTTCTCTTCGGCTTCGGGATCTTCCAGACCCTGAAGTAGCCGGCGGCCTCGCTGCCGCTGACCCGAAGGAGCGTGCCCTTCACCTCGGGCCGGGACGTTTCGCCAGACCGGCGGGCGCTCTTCCTGCGCACCTCGTAGCCAGCGTTCCCCAGCTCCTTCTTGAGCGCCGCCAGGGTCAGCCCTTTGTGTGCGGCAATGGCTCGGAGCAGCAGCTGGGACACTTTAAGCACGGAGAGCGGACCGCTCCTGGAAGAGCCCGCGAGCGCTCTCTCTGCCGGCTGCTGGGTTTTAACTTCAGCGCCTTGGCCTTCGCCACTGGGCTCAGCCACCTCGGCCATGGCCCCGCTCCGCCTCCGCGGGGCCACTGGCTTTGAGCCTCTCCAGTCAGGCAGGGCCTAGGCTGGGCCAAAGGGGCCACGTCACAAAGGTAGTGCACAGAGGCCCGGCTGACCCACGCAATTGGGCCTTTGCCTTTAATAACCAATCAGACGCCACTTCTTTCTAGGTCAGAGCCAATCCAAATCTTCAACGCCTGCACAGGCCGAAGAATCTTATGCCCAGGGTTCTGCTACCACTCATTGATCTCCACAGCTTTCTAAAGCCCACTGTTTTCCCGTGGTCCTGATCACCATCTACCCACATTTCCCAAAGATGAGAGAAACTGCTCCCAACCGCCCAAAACAAGCAATACAATGCCCGGAAAAGGTAAATTTGGTAGCCCTACAAACTCTAACCTCAGGAGTTTGGTCCCACCAGTTACGTATCTGAGGACTCTCCGGGCCGAGGATTTCGTGCAAGATCAGGAAGCAAATAAAGGAACCACTGTGGTCCCTCCACCCTCAACACAGATTCTCACACCTGGTAGGTTTAGATGCCACCTCACTCAATTGAATTGGAACAGACCAGATTCCAACTCACTTGGTACACTGATCCAGTCACTACTCCTTGAATGTACTCTGCGCTTTTCTGCTGCGTCCTTCTTCTTGGATTGCCCAGCCCTCTTCTCTGCCAAGTTACCTCGTGTTTATCTCTGAAAGTCCTCCTCAATTCTTTTTCTTCACTGAGGCCTCCCCCAACTCAGTTAAATGATCTCCCACCTCTCAACTACCACCATTATTTTTGCAGTCTTAGCTTTGTCTTTAATTTACTAGTGGGTAAAATGTGGCACAACATGTTTTAAAAAGAAAAAAAAACTTGGAGCTGGAAGACATGGATACACATCCTAGCTCTTTAACAGCCATATGACACTGGCACATCCCTTACTATCTTTGCATTTGACTTTTTTTTTTTTTTAGGCTAATAATTCCTTCCTACCAACTAACAAAATTAAGTTGTAACGCTTTGTTGTTCCCCGTCTTCGTGGAGGAATGACACAGGACCCTGCGCTGTTCTTTCTTCTGCTCGGCCCTCCCCAGGTTTGCTGCTGGTTCTTCCCGGGTTGGCTACCGTCCCTCCACCTCCGTGGAAGGGCGGTTCCCCCTGCCACTTTCCCCACTTCCGCAGGGGAGCGGCACACCGCCGGCCGGCTCTCTCGGGGGCTGCACAGGTGTTCCTTCAGATAGATGTTCCCCTTAGATGTTCCTCGGTGCATATTGTCTCTCTCCTCCTTTATAGTCCTCTTCCACCAATCCTAACTCGGCTGCCCACACGCCGAGTACGCTGCTCTCCTCCAATCAGGAGCAGGTCCTGCTGTTTATTGGTTGAACTGGAGGCAGCTGTGTAGAAGCTGTTTCCTCCCTTCTCAGCGCCATATTGTGGGAGAGCAGATGCATAGAATAAGTCTTAATTCCAGTAACTTAGTCTAGTCCGAGTTGCTCCCAGTTGCTCCCCACAACGCTTCAGAAGAGGTGATGGTACATGAGCAAGTATAAGGGTTAAAAAATATTTTATTTTGAACACTGTCTTTCCAACTAAATAAAGTGTTCCTTGGACACTAGTCTTTAAGCTTCTGTTCCACACTGTCCCTAACACTCCATCTCACTATACACAGTAGGCATTTGGCTGAGTATGCTCAGGCTCCTCTCTGGTAAGGAGACTTTGTCTAGATTCAGAGAAGAACCTACAAAATACCAAGAGGAACGACCAGCAGGGTGCATTTCAAAGGCCTGAAAATGAAGGGGACCAAGGAAGAACCAAGTAGGCTTTTCATGGACCTCTCATTTTGAACACAGTTTAGTTTGGAATAACTCAAAGAATTATTCAAAGGATATTTCAAACTGCAAAGCACAAACATATTTTCCCAGAGGACAATCCCATATACTTGGTGGTCACAGGCTATACTGTAACAGTTTCTTCCAAGAATCAAAACCACATGATATGGTTTAGAGCAGTGCTTCTTTAATGTAAATATAAAGTACCCTGCTATACTAATCAGGTGCATTCCAATTCATTGGGTCTGGAACAGGAAGCTTCTAGCAAGTTTCCAGTAGTTCCATTTGATTAAAACACAGGTGTCAGGCAGTAGGGGGAGACAATGAGAAGGGCAGTAGCAGGAGATGAAACTTACAAAGGTGTGTTAAGGCCAATTTGTGAGGAACAAATATGAAGGTAATGATACAGCTGTTAAGTGATAGAGTTTAGAATGAAACCTAAAGCTACTAATCATAAGGTCTGAGTTACTAACTACTGAACTAGTTTTCCTTTTCCTCTCTCCCCCTTATATATCTCTATTTTTGGAGATGGGACAGTTTATCTCCATAAGCACAGTTCAAATTCACCCACTGTACCTTTCCCCAGTCTTTGACCCTAAGGCTCTCCATGGGCAGGGCTACTAATAAATCAGCTCAGGGACAACGCACCAGGGAAGGGACTGCCAGATAGAGAGGCAGAACCACAAAGAGCAGGATTTCTCCTATCTGTACAGTGTTTCTATACAGCTACATTTTCTGTTGCCAGTAGCCACAGAATAGAGAAAATAACAGGGAAAAAAGACATACCTGGATTTTTTTTAGAACAGGAGGAAAATAAGTGAAAGCAGACTTCTGAACTCAGCTGATTCCAGGTAAAAATCAGCTAGCTATAAAAAATGATACAATCATGAAAGGATGATAAGGATCAAATTGAAGTAAGGCCAATCAGAAAGAAACATTTGGAAGAGGCTGAAATCAAAAGAAAATAAACACTTGAAAAAATCAAAAGTGTAGATCTACAGCAAAAAAGAAAGGCAAGTATTTTCATTTATACAAAATTACTCACACCTAGATGCATTTCTGTGTAAATATGCTACAAGTAACAGAGAAAAAAACAGAAAATGAGATGCAGGAAACAAAGGTCCCACTGCCACTCAGGTGGCTTAGAGGGCAAGAAAAGCAGCTGACAACTATTTTCCATATACCAGTATCTCAGAGTGCTTTTCTTCCTTGTTGAAAGAATCTACTCACCAACTCTCTTCATCTCACACCCCAGAAGGAAAACATACTTCACAAAAGCAATTTCTGTAGCAGGCTCAGTACAAACCAGCACCATATCCCTAACCAAGTGACATCCTGCTCTAGAAAGACAAGCCTAAACTATCTCAATTTTCATGGTTCATGATTATAGACCACAAGTTATCCCCTGAACAAGACCGCACCACCCTGCTGTGAGAAAGAGCTCTTCAATTCCTGATTCCGGGGGTCATGAGAGGAAGGACTAGGGAAAGAAGAGTACTTGGGAATGATGTCTAACCTAAATCCACCTGCTCTAAATTCCAGAATAAGGCTGTTCCATTTTTTTCTAACAAGGCTCCTCCTTCCAGGGTAGTCATGCCTCCAATAGGCCTCTGGAGGAGTGTGGTTGATTTGAAGAATAAGCAACCTTTCATCACTTCACTAAATTCCAAGAACTTCTGAAGTTTCATTAATTTCAGTCTGTCATACAGAGTTACACTGATTTAACTTCACCAAGGATAACCCCATGGCGGAGAACAGCAAATTGCAGTAGTATACCCTGATCTATCTTGAATCAATCTCATTCCCTATCCCCCTGAATCCATAAGCCTGGGGTTTCAAGATCCAGTTCTTTCTGATTTGGATTATCTTATTATACTGATGCAATTTATTTGTTTACTTCTCTCAAAACTAAGAATTAAGCCTGTTTGCCACCTATTAAAATTTCCCCACTGAGCCGGCGCTGCGGCTCAATAGGCTAATCCTCCGCCTGCGATGACGGCACACCGGGTTCTAGTCCCAGTCAGGGCGCCGGATTCTGTCCCGGTTGCCCCTCTTCCTGTCCAGCTCTCTGCTGTGGCCCGGGAGTGCAGTGGAGGATGGCCCAGGTCCTTGGGCCCTGCACCCGCATGGGAGACCAGGAGAAGCACCTGGCTCCTGGCTTCGGATCAGCGCAGTGCACCGGCCGCGGCGGCCATTGGGGAGTGAACCAACAGACAAAGGAAGACCTTTCTGTCTCTCTCTCTCACTGTCCACTCTGCCTGTCCAAAAAAAAAAAAAAAAATTTCCCCACTGAACTTAAACTGCTAGTTCCATTTTTTCTCAAAAGAAACTTTCCTATTATTTTCATGTGCTTTCTGCTCTCATACAAATCATCCACAAGTCATTTAAGCCGTCCAAACCATGGCTTTGCGGAGGACAATATTGCTTCACAAAAACAAATACAAAAATAAAATAACAAAGTTCCTTTAAAAGCATAGAGACAGTCTGGCAATTGTGCACTCATCCTTTTAATCCTTAGTGTCATTGTCTGGAGTGAGTCCAGAGTCGAGAGCCAAGGTACTCTCAGTGGAAGACCTGGCAAATCAGCAATTACTCTGAAAATATGAAGATCCAGTTTCCCCAGTCCATATCATTGGAGAATACTAAGAAGTTCTAAATGCCATATAATACACCTCTGCATCATATATATAAAATCTATACTATATCACCCACAAAAGAAACGACAGTAGGGAGAAATATAGGTTTTAGTATTACCAAAATTCTACTCAAGTTATTTGTCTTACTTAAACACAACTGTGCTGTATCAACTAAACCTTTCATCTAAGCACTTTTCAGTTAAGTCCTTCCACAATCCCACAGTACAGGACCTTTAGCACACATTAAATCTCAACTGAGGGGCCGACGCTGTGGTATAGCTAGTAAAGCCACCACATGCAGGGCCGGCATCCCACATGCATGCTGGTTCAAGTCCCAGCCACTCCACTTCCCACCCAGCTCTCTGCTACGGCCTGGGAAAGCAGAAGATGGCCCAAGTCCTTGGCCACCTGCATGGGAGATGGCCCATCTCCAGCCATTGCAGCCATTTGGGGAGTTAACCAGGATGGAAGACATCTCTCTCTCTCTCTCTCTCTCTCCCTCTCTCCCTCTCCTTCTGCCTCTCTGTAACTCTGCCTTTCAAATACATAAATTCTTAGAAAAAATTCTCAGCTAAAACTCATTTCTCTGAGGAGTCATACTTCTTTTTCTTTTTTAATTTTAGTCTTTCAATAAACTTAATAATTTTCACCCTCACTTCAGGGACTGGGCTTTGTTCAGTTTGGCCAGAGATGCTTAAATGGGTTTCCCAATACTTTAACTCACCTGTCATCCACTGGGAAGCCCCCCACACAACACCCAGCTCCAGGGAAGGGGGCAGGATCAGTGCTTCATCACTACAACTAGAAGCCTGACCCAGGAGAAAGGAGATTTACTTTGGCTCTTCCTTACTTTGGAGGTCCAAGATTGGGTGGATCCTATCTGCTTAGCTGTACAGTGAGGCTGCAGGATGGCACTGATAGAGCACATGCAGGAAGAGCTTCACACAGCAAGCCAGGGAGCGGAGAGCAGCTGGAACCACCTCACTTTTATAAACGACCTTCTCCTGAGAGCTCCCTGCCAAGAGCATGGCCCCCATGGATACCAGAGGAGTCAGACTTTTTTTTTTTATTTGAAAGTCAGAGTTACACAGAGAGAGGAGAGGCAGAGAGACAGAGAGAGAGAGATCTTCCACCCGATGGTTCACTCCCCAAATGGCCACAATGGCCGGACCTGTGCCAGGAGCCAGGAGCTTCTTCCGGGTCTCCCATGTGGGTGCAGGGGTCCAAGGATTTGGGCCATCTTATACTGCTTTCCCGGGCCATAGCAGAGAGCTGGACAGGAAGTGGAGCAGCCGGGTCTCGAACCGGCACCCATATGGGATGCCGGCACTTCAGGCCAGGGTGTTAACCCACTGTGCCACAGTGCCGGCCCCAAGTCAGACTTTTAATATGATATTTTGGCCATCCCACAATTACCCTACATTACTAAATTCAGTTATAGTAATTCACAGACATTCACCTCTGTCAAATTTACGGAATATTGTATAGATGAAGCCAAAACAGAAAATTACAAAGTAGCAATCATCACCACATATAAAACTAGTTATAGTCTGAGAAGTAAAACATCCAGACCTATATGCTCAATTTTATAGTACATAATACTTCACTCCCATTTCAGAAACATGTTTATCCAATCTCTGAAACCTAAAATTCTGTAACAAGATCTGAAAACTCATTCCAACTCTGTCATTCCTTGTTACTCTCTTTAAAATTCTTTATATTAACTTTGCCTGTTTATTTATTTATTTTTTTTTTGACAGGTAGAGTTATAGACAGTGAGAGAGAAAGACAGAGAGAGAAAGGTCTTTCTTCCGTTGGTTCACCCCCCAAATGGCCGCCACAGCCGGTGCTGCACCAATCTGAAGCCAGGAGCCAGGTGCTTCCTCCTGGTCTCCCATGCGGGTGCAGGGCCCAAGCACTTGGGCCATCCTCCGCTGCACTCCCGGGCCACAGCAGAGAGCTGGACTGGGAGAGGAGCAACCAGGACAGAATTTGGTGCCCACATGGGACGCCGGCGCCGCAAGGCGGAGGATTAACCAAGTGAGCCACAGTGTTGGCCCCCCAACTCTGCCTGTCAAAAAAAATTTTTAAATAGATTAAAAATTCATGTGACTGGCCGGCGCCGCGGCTCAATAGGCTAATCCTCCACCTTGCGGCACTGGCACACCGGGTTCTAGTCCCGGTCGGGGCACCGGATTCTGTCCCGGTTGCCCCTCTTCCAGGCCAGCTCTCTGCTGTGGCCAGGGAGTGCAGTGGAGGATGGCCCAAGTGCTTGGGCTCTGCACCCCATGGGAGACCAAGAGAAGCACCTGGCTCCTGCCATCGGATCAGCGTGGTGCGCCAGCCACAGCGGCCATTGGAGGGTGAACCAACGGCAAAAGGAAGACCTCTCTCTCTCTCTCTCTCACTGTCCACTCTGCCTGTAAAAAAAAAAAAAAAAAAAAAAAAATTCATGTGACTATCTGATTCAAGAAGAATTTTCTAAGCATAAAAGTAATGGAAAAATAAAATAACAGAAGAAATTGCTGGTAATTATATAAAATCCTAAACTCTTGTGCACCAAAAAAAAAAAAAAAATTGTAAAACAGCTAACTAGAGAAAACTCTGCCCTCAAAAAGTCCAAGCAGTAATGAAGAATAAATTAAGAGTACATATCCAAATTAAGCAGTGTATAAATGAATAAACCATGGTTCATATATGAAAAACAAGCTCTACTCTCAGTTATAATCAAGATGCAAAACTTATGCTGTATAACTGAAGACAATTTACAGTGAAAGGATGGCAGCTGTTTTTCCAGTGTCAACTCACTTTGATTTGCTACAGACACGTCACATCAGAGGAGTAAGTCAAGGGAAGAACAATTGGCTGCTGGGTTGCTAACAATCACAGGACTCAGTGACCTTCAAAAATATGGCTATGGAGTTCAGCCAAAAGAAACTGGCTTTGCTGGACTCTTCTCAGTAAAATTGCTACGGAATTAAGTTGTAGGAAAGCTCTTAAAAACACATCACTTGGGTATATCAGCAAACCCAGTTTGATCTCCTGGTTGGAGAAATGATGAATTAATAACAGAGAAGGGAAAAATTCTTCAAGTACCTGTACAAATTTGCAAATTTACTTCAAATCAGAGAAACTGTATGCAATATGCAAGATATTTTCACACAAAACACAAAATGGAGAAAAGTCGTCTCAGAGACCAATCAATGAATATAATTAGTTCAAGATATAATCTGAGAAGCAGACTCATAGAATGACAATCACTTTAAATAGCACTCCGACCTCAGAATCAGCCCTTACAGCATTCCAGTCTGGCTGGAAAGCCCTGGGGGAGCACTTCAGGCATGGAAAGTCAAGACACCCTGGGAAAAAATGCCCTACATAAACGACCCCTGTGGGTGAGACTCCAGTGGAAAGTGGCCACCAAAGAAGGAGGTACTTTTCTCTGAAGGGAGGAAAGAATTTCCACGTTATTTATGGCCTTGTTGAGCTACCGGATCCAAAAGGCTTCTATAGCCGAGGCAGCTCATGGCAAGAGCCTCGGGTGATCACTGATGTCATATATAAAGAGTACTATCTGTTAAATAAACATCAAGAGTCACTGTGCACTAACTTCTCATACAGGACTTCTGTCCACAAAGAGTTGTATCGTAAGACTTCATAGTAAAACTTGTTCTCAAAAATCACTTCCATTTAGTATATTAAAAGGAGGATATCATGTCTCATAAGTTATAGGTATAGGGCCGGCACTGTGGCGTAGCAGGTGAAGCCGCCGCCTACAGTGCTGGCATCCCATATGGGACACCGGTTTGAGTCCAAGCTGCTTCACTTCTGATCCAACCCTCTGCTGTGGCCTGGGAAAAAAGTGGAAGATGGCCCAAGTCTTTGGGCCCCCACACCCACACGGGAGACCTGGAAGAAGCTCCTGGCTTTGGGTGGGCATAGCTCTGGCTGTTGTGGCCACCTGGGGAGTGAACCAGCAGATGGAAGACCTCTCTCTCTCTCTCTCTCCCTCTGTTAACTCTGCCTTTCAAATAAATAAATAAATAAATAAATAAATAAATCTTTTTTTTAAAGAAGTTGTAGTCATGTCTAAGAGCTCACAAAAGATGTATCATCCTTGGGTTCTTCAATTAAGTTTCAAAAAGGAGAGAGGGGGAGGGAGGAAGGGAAAAGAAGAAGGGGGGGGTGAAAACACCTTCAAGAAGCAATAACAAAGAACAGCCCTTGTTTAGACTGTTGAAGAACAGTTCTGTTAGTTTTTTTACTCCATTCTTTTTTCTTTTCTTTCCCTTCCTCCTCTCCTTCCTTCTTGTGTCTCCTTTTCTTTCTTCAACCAAACAGCAGAAGGGGGAGGTAAGAGAGAGGAGTGGGTGGGAGGACAGGAGTGATGAAAAGAATTACTATGTTCCTAATGAGGTATTTACGAGATACATACAAATAAATAAATAAATAAAAGATACAACTTGGGGCAGGCACTGTGGCATAGGGGGTAAAGCCACCGCCTGAGGCACCAGCATCCCATATGGACACTATTTCAAGTACTGGCTGCTCCACTTCTGATCCAGCTCCCTGCTAATGCACCTGAGAAAGCAACCAAAAATGGCCCAAATGTTTGGCCCCCTGCACCTATGTGGGAAACCTGGAAGAAGCTCTTGGATCCTGGCTTCGAACTGGCCCAGCTTTAACCATTGTGGCCATGTGGGGAGTGAATAAGTGGACGGAAAATCTCTGTCTCCTCTCTCTCTCTCTCTGTAACTCTGCCTTTAAATACTTTAATTTTATTTTTTGCCAGGCAGAGTTAGATAGTGAGAGAGAGAGATAGAGAGAGTTATAGACAGTGAGAGAGAGAGACAGAGAAAGGTGTTCCTTCCATTGGTTCACTCCCCTAATGGCCGCTACGGCTGGCGCTGCGCAGATCCGAAGCCAGGAGCTGGGTACTTCCTCCCTGTCTCCCATGCGGGTGCAGGGACCCAAGCTCTTAGGGCGAACCTCCACTGCCCTCCTGGGCCACAGCAGAGAGCTGGACTGGAAGAGGAGCAACTGGGACTAGTACCCGGCACCCCAACCGGGACTAGAACCCAGGATGCTGGTGCCACAGGCAGAGGATTAGCCAAGTGAGCCACGGCGGCGCTGGCCTAAATACTCTTTTAAAAAAATAATCTTATTAAACACAAGAAAATTCATATTGGTGAGAAACACGCTGCATATAATAATGTGAAAAGTGCTTAGCATTAGCTCTTAACTTCCTATGCACATGTGAATATATAATGGAGAGAAACCATGTGAATGTAGGGACTGTATGAGTCTTCAGTTCCACTCATACTTTGAATACGTGTAAGAATTCACACTAGAATAAAACAGTAGGAAGGTCAGAAACGTTTTTAAGTCTTCAGCATTAGACTTAGAAGACAGGCAGAATTCATACTGGGGAGAATCTCTAGCATAAGCTCTACTTTCACTGTACTCACAAGCATTCACATGAGGGAGAAACACTATGAATATCATGACTGGGGAAAATATTCAAGAAGCACTTATATCTGACATATGCTCATATTGAGAGAAACTCATACTAGAGAAACCTCATCATTGTAACCAATATTGAAAACCCTTCACTGTACTTTACTGTATATAAGAGAGTACAAAATAGAATGCAATGACTGTAAGAAAGCATTTCATTTTGCACAAAATAAATCACAAAACAGAAATATGGAAGAAATAGGTACCCCTCATCTTTTACAAGCAGAACCATCCTTTGATATAATCAGCAAGGCCAACTTAATGGATATGTTATTAGCGTACCCACATAGGGTTACATGGTTGAGTTTTAGTACTGAAGTCAATATGTTAAATTCTGGGGCTGGCACTATTTCTAAAAGTGCCTATTTCTTTGAGAACTGTTATTTTGGTGCAATACACACTTTCAGACACAGTTGATACTTTGTCCTAATCTCTGACTATATGCAGTCATTCTTCATAGGATTCACACCTAAATGGGTCCTTTCTCCATGATTCATTTGCCTTTTTGTTCCCATTCTCTTTGTCATGCACCAATAACAGCCGTGTCAGTGGCTGGATAAGGCTGAAGAAGGCACACTGAGCTCCAAAATATTGAAATATGTCAAATAAACTAACTGCCATCAGCTGTTCCTGAACTTCAACCATTACTTCTCTTTTAAAATATCATTTATATCCTATTTTTCTGACTCACGAATACAGGTGCACTGCATAAAATGTGGAAACGACAATAATGCCACAGGAAAAAACAAAAAGGGTAAAAATTTAAGTATTCCTAAGAAAGCTGAAAGCCTTCACAATGAAAGCACCTATCTAAAGAAAATACGGCAGGCATTTTTTATCAAGAAAAAATTGAGGGAAGGGCGAGACTGCTTCTCCCAATAATGGAAGATGCCAAGGAGATCTGTTCCTCCAGGAAGGGCAGTCTCCCGAGAACACGGAGCCGACCGCAGGATCTGTTCCTCCAGGAAGGGCAGTCTCCCGAGAACACGGAGCCGACCGCAGGATCTGTTCCTCCAGGAAGGGCAGTCTCCCGAGAACACGGAGCCGACCGCAGGATCTGTTCCTCCAGGAAGGGCAGTCTCCCGAGAACACGGAGCCGACCGCAGGATCTGTTCCTCCAGGGAGGGCAGTCTCCCGAGAACACGGAGCCGACCGCAGGATCTGTTCCTCCAGGGAGGGCAGTCTCCCGAGAACACGGAGCCGACCGCAGGATCTGTTCCTCCAGGGAGGGCAGTCTCCCGAGAACACGGAGCCGACCGCAGGATCTGTTCCTCCAGGAAGGGCAGTCTCCCGAGAACACGGAGCCGACCGCAGGATCTGTTCCTCCAGGGAGGGCAGTCTCCCGAGAACACGGAGCCGACCGCAGGATCTGTTCCTCCAGGGAGGGCAGTCTCCCGGGAACACGGAGCCGACCGCAGGATCTGTTCCTCCAGGAAGGGCAGTCTCCCGGGAACACGGAGCCGACCGCAGGATCTGTTCCTCCAGGAAGGGTAGTCTCCCGAGAGAACGGAGCCGACCGCAGGATCTGTTCCTCCAGGGAGGGCAGTCTCCCGAGAACACGGAGCCGACCGCAGGATCTGTTCCTCCAGGGAGGGCAGTCTCCCGAGAACACGGAGCCGACCGCAGGATCTGTTCCTCCAGGGAGGGCAGTCTCCCGAGAACACGGAGCCGACCGCAGGATCTGTTCCTCCAGGGAGGGCAGTCTCCCGAGAACACGGAGCCGACCGCAGGATCTGTTCCTCCAGGAAGGGCAGTCTCCCGAGAACACGGAGCCGACCGCAGGATCTGTTCCTCCAGGAAGGGCAGTCTCCCGGGAACACGGAGCCGACCGCAGGATCTGTTCCTCCAGGAAGGGCAGTCTCCCGAGAGAACGGAGCCGACCGCAGGATCTGTTCCTCCAGGGAGGGCAGTCTCCCGAGAACACGGAGCCGACCGCAGGATCTGTTCCTCCAGGATGGGCAGTCTCCCGAGAACACGGAGCCGACCGCAGGATCTGTTCCTCCAGGGAGGGCAGTCTCCCGAGAACACGGAGCCGACCGCAGGATCTGTTCCTCCAGGGAGGGCAGTCTCCCGAGAACACGGAGCCGACCGCAGGATCTGTTCCTCCAGGGAGGGCAGTCTCCCGAGAACACGGAGCCGACCGCAGGATCTGTTCCTCCAGGGAGGGCAGTCTCCCGAGAACACGGAGCCGACCGCGCCTCCCACTTACTCTGCGCTCCTCCGCCTGCTGCTTGCGGGAGCCGGACGGCTCTCCTCCCGCCTCCTCCATTCCGGAAGACTCTCCGGAAAACAACCGGCCTTCTGAGGGGCCAGGGGATGGTCCAGGCCTCGGACCCCCCTCTTCTGAGAGGCGCCCTTTCACTCCTCCCTGCCACCACCCAGGAGGGTCTGACGGCTGAGCCCTGGCCTCGGGCCTCAGGAGCCAGGGCGTTGCTTCAAGGCTCGATCTCTCCTCCCAGGAGCCTCTGCGCAGTAGGGCCAATGAGAGCAGCTGTTCTCCTGGCCCCGCCCCCAGCGGTTCCCGCCGTTTTCCTCCAGAGGCGGGGGGCGGGGTTTCCTCAGAGCCACGCGATGGTTAAAACAGCACGTGGATCCCTGCCCAAAAAGAGCGCCTTCCCCTAGAGAGAAGCAAAGCGAAAGAAGAGTAGTCAAAGGGCAAACCACGCAGGTCAGGGAAGGGCGGAGTGAAGGGAGTAACTTCTTTCTGAGGTCGTGGATTGGACTATGCCCGCCGGGTGGTGACCTGAGGCGACTCTTGGAGTTAAGGCGTTGCTGCCCAGGGTCCAGGCTTGTCACTGGCCTCCTTCCTCCGTCATGATAAAGCGGCTCACTAGGCTAATCCTCCGCCTGCGGCGCTGGCACACCGGGTTCTAGTCCCAGTTGGGGCGCCGGATTCTGTCCCGGTTGCTCCTCTTCCAGTCCAGCTCTCTGCTGTGGCCAGGGAAGGCAGTGGAGGATGGCCCAGTGCTTGGGCCCTGCACCCCATGGGAGACCAGGAGGAAGTACCTGGCTTCGGATCAGGCGCAGCACTGGCCGTAGTGGCCATTTGGGGGGTGAACCAACAGAAAAAGGAAGACCTTTCTCTCTGTCTCTCTCTCTCTCACTGTCTAACTCTGCCTGTGCAAAAAAAAAAAAAAAAAAAAAACCACTATTTTAACACGAGTCTCCCCCGGCCATGCTCCCCACTTACTCTGTGCTCCTTCACCTGCGTGCAGGAAGCTGAATTGGGAGTAACCAGCACTCCAATACTGAACACAAGTGCCCCAATTGACAGCCTAATCCACTGTGCCAAAGAGCTCTCCTTGTAGCTCCCTCTTTTAAATAAATAAATAAATAAATTTATTTATTTTGAAAGTCACAGAGAGAGGGAGAGACAGAAAGAGAAATCTTCCATCTGCTGATTTTCTCCTCAGATGGCCACGGTAGCCAGAGATGGGCCAGACAGAAGCCAGGAGCTTCTTCCAGTTCTCCCCCTTGGGTGGCAAGGGGCCCAAACACTTAGGCCACCTTCCACTGCTATTCCTAGGCCATTAGCAGGAAGCTGGATTGAAAATGGAGCAGCCAGGGCATGAACCAAGCGCCCATATAGGATGTTAGCATTATAGGTGGGAGGCTTTACCTGCTACACCACAATGCTGGCCTCATAGGTCCTCTTTGAGTAGCATAGTTAAATAAAGAAGTTTCTACTCTCTTTTAAAGTATTACTTTTTTTTTTTAACTTTTCACAGGCAGAGTGGACAGTGAGAGAGAGAGACAGAGAGAAAGTTCTTCCTTTTGCTGTTGATTCACCCCCCAATGGCCTCTGCAGACGGTGCACCGCGCTGATCCGAAGCCAGGAGCCAGGTGCTTCTCCTGGTCTCCCATGCGGGTGCAGGGCCCAAGGACCTGGGCCATCCTCCACTGCACTCCCGGGCCACAGCAGAGAGCTAGACTGGAAGAGGAGCAACCAGGACAGAATCCGGTGCCCCGACTGAGACTAGAGTCGGGTGTGCCAGTGCCGCAGGCAGAGGATTAGCCTAGTGAGCCGTGGCGCCGGCCTGAAGTATTACTTTAATAAACTATGTGGTTTCTATTTTTTATTAGCTAAAGACATCCTCATTTCTAATTAACTTAAGATAGCCAGGGTCACCAAAAACAAAGAAACAGGATTTTATTTAGCATGCACAGACATAGGTAGTTATGTGGTTTCTGTGAGAGATCTGAAATACTGAAAGTTGCTTGTGTGTTTCTCCTCCGTCTGACACTCAAGGATCTCTGAAGGCATGGTTTCCCATGGACTGACTGATGGTTTCCTGAAGGCTGATTGCTGAACCAGTGTGTAGAAACTTGTCATCATTGCTGGCTTGATCCTCCCCTAATTTTTCACTGAGCTTTTTATCCATTTGTAGGTGCTCTTTATACATTCAATGAAAAAGAAAAAATAACAGGTATCATATCAGGGTTATCCTGCAAGTAATATCTGCACCCAGTTGTTCTATACTTAATATAAACAATTTCAGAGAACACCAATATTAGGCAAGATTATTCTGTGACTGTGATGGAGCAAGACAACAATATGAACACTGTTATGTGTAATGGAAATAGAGTTGATCAAAGTATGATTTCATGAATGACACAATTCACTAAATTTTTCTTGGGCTCACAATACTTAAAGAAGAGAACAGCATGAACCAATCCCACAGAGAACACACTGGATAGATGAGGTACGTTAACCACACCGTAAGAGCCTCGTATCTGTTAAGTCTGATTGCTCAGTTAGGGTGCCAGCAGAGACAGGAATGGGTCTCGTTCAAGCTTAAGATGCAGCTTCACAGGAGCAGTTCCCAGACCGCCAAGACAACATGCAAGATCCCCTTGATGCTCGAGGGCAGGGCCAGCCTTGACACGTGAGGGTTCAAAGCCCCAGGCTGACGAGGTGTGGCTCTGCTCTCAATGCACTGGTGCAGCTCTCAGGTTCATTTAAATATGTCTTTTGAAGTACAGTAGTTGAGATCAGCAACTCAACATATGGAGGGTCTGGTAAGACGTGATGACGTATTCCTGACAGGTGGGGAGCTGACTCCCAGTTCTCACACCTGAGATGTGCCACTCTCAGGGAGGAGGAGCACACTCCAAAGGAAAGACTGCATGTCACCAACCATGGAAGCACTTGAGAGCATTTCAGAGCTACATGACACACACTCTGTAATCACGTCAGAGTGCAGAACAAAACAAGGACATTACACAAATCACAGAAACAACCCACCATCTCTCTCTCCCAGCTGGCATGAGGGCCTGCTGCTGTCTTATCAGTTCCTTTTCATTCCATTGGCTTCCTCCCACTTCCTGGATAATCATTAAGATACACAATCATAGGGGCCGGTGTTGCAGCGCAGCGGGTTACGTTGCCACCTGCAACACAAATAACCCACATGAGTGCCGGTTGAAGTACCAGCTAGCTGCTCCACTCCCAATCCAGCTCCCTATTGGTGTGGAGAAGAATGAAACAAAGTTAAGGGATTATATAGGAGTGGCATTGTGACAGAGTGGATTAAGCTGACACCTGCAATGCCAGCATCCCTTATGTGCATTGGTTCATGTCCCGGCTACTCCACTTCAGATTCCGCTGCCTGCTAATGGCCCAGGAAGGCAACTGAAGATAGCCTAGTTGCTTTGGCCCTTGCCATCCATGTGGGAGACCTGGAAGAAGCTCTTGGCTCCTGGCTTAGGCCTGATCCAGCATTGGTCATTTGGGAAGTGAACAACAAATGAAATATATCTCTCTCTCCATCTCTCTATCTCCCCCCCCATGCCTCTACCTTTCAAATAAATACATACATCTTTTCAAAAATAAATAAAATAAAATATTCAGTGTTTATATTGTTTATATTATTCTGTGTCCAAATCTTCTTATCACATTTTGCAATGTGTAATGATTTTGCATTATTTCCTTCTCTAAATAAATAATAAAAAATAAATGCTTTGTGTTTACAAGACTGAGAGTCTGCCTTGTTAACAGAGGCACCTGCCCTATCACCCTACCCCAAGAAACTGCCATAGCCACATCCGCTACTGCTTTATACCCCACTTAGTTCTGGTCAGCCACTTGAATGGCTCACAGCCTGCGTGTGGTCATGCCATTCCTGATTACCACTGTTCCTCATTCCTACCCCCCTCTGAGCGAGCACTCCTGTGATCTCCTGTTTTGATTGCTGGTTAGTCAATGACGGGTAAGATCCCCTGGGGGACAACCTAAGACAGGCACAGCCACATACGGAGACCACATGGAAACGGGGTCAACAATCGTATGGCCAAGAATCATGCCTCCCGTTGCTCAAAAATAAACGAAAAGGGGGAAATGTGGTGGAATGAGAAGGTGAAAAGATCATGCCAAGGTGGCCGCTGAGGTGAGAAGGTCATGCCAAGATGGCCGCTGACAACAGAAACTGCCTGGCAACAGGCCGTGATTGGATGGCTTCGGAAACCACATGACAACAGAGCCTGACTGACAACAGGCTGTGATTGGATGGTTTCAGAAACCACATGACAACAGAGCCTGACTGACAACAGGCTGTGACTGGATGGTTTCAGAAACCACATGACAACAGAGCCTGACTGGCAACAAGCTTTGATTGGATGGCTTTGGAAACTGCCTGGCAACAGGCTGTGATTGGTTAGGGCATACACTGCCCCTTGACCAGATTGGCTGTGTTGGCTATATAAGCAGCTGTAGCAACTGAAATAAACGAGTCTGCGGGCTGCTTGCCTCTGGCCTGCTTTCACCCAACTCCCGGGGTCTGTGTGGTGACTCTGCACCTCTTGCCCCCACCATGCTCTTCCTCTCAGAATGAATCATCTCAGAAGAAATCTACTACAACATCTTTGCTTTTTCATATGTGTTTTTTGTTTTGTTTTGTTTTGTTTTGTTTTTGACAGGCAGAGTGGATAGTGAGAGAGAGACAGAGAGAAAGGTCTTCCTTTTTGCCGTTGGTTCACCCTCCAATGGCCACCATGGCTGGCGCGCTGCAGCCGGCACACCACGCTGATCCGAAGCTGGGAGCCAGGTGCTTCTCCTGGTCTCCCATGGGGTGCAGGGCCCAAGCACTTGGGCCATCCTCCACTGCCTTCCCTGGCCACAGAAGAGAGCTGGCCTGGAAGAGGGGCAACCGGGAAAGAATCTGGCACCCCGACCGAGACTAGAACCCAGTGTGCCGGTGCCGCTAGGTGGAGGATCAGCCTAGTGAGCCGCGGCGCCAGCCACTTTTTCATATGTTTAAATAGGTTTTTTTCTTTTTACCAATCAATGCTTTTTTTCCAGTAACATCTTGCTGTAATCTCACACGCAGGCAATTTGATCAGCTACTCTGTCAGCCTCAGAGAGCAGGTAGAGAAGCTCTTCGTAGAGACTTTGGTTTTGGTTTATCTCGTTACTCTTTGATCCTGTGCACAGCTGTGAGCCTAGGACTTCCTTTTGCTATCAACTTAGGAATGCCTTTTTTTCTGGACCCCATTTCTTTCTCTTCTTTGTGGATTACACTCACTGATAGCTTTGTCAAGATAAAAAGATGGCAGGTATGACTTCTTTATTTTTTTTTTAATTTATTTACTTTGAAAGTCAAGTTACAGAGGGAGAGAGAGAGAGATTCTTCAATCTGGTGTTTCACTCCCTAGATGGCTGCAATATACCAGGCTGGGCCAAACCGAAGCCAGGAACCAGGAGAAGATTCTTCCAGGTTTCCCACATGAGTGGCAGGGTCGCAAACACTTGGGCCATCTTCCACAGCTTTTCCCAGGCCATTAACAGGGAGCTGGATAGGAAGTAGATCAGCTGATACACAAACTGGCACCATATGAGATCCCTGCAATGCAGGCTGTGACTTAGCCCACTAGGGCCACAACCTCAGCCCCCAGGTAGGCCTTCTGAGTCACATTTCTCTAATTTGGAGCACAGTTCTCATCCCAGGATCTCCCTTAATCACTGAGAATTTGTTTCACCTCTCTTTCTTGTTGGAGCTTCTGCTTTCTGCATCCCATATATTCCTCTTCTCTTAAGATACTGCAATTTTTTGAAATAAGCTATCTTCTAGTATCTTCTGGGAGGTAAATGCTTGTGAGAACTGGTGTGTCTAAATAATATGTCTTGGGCTGGCACTGTGGTGCAGCAAGTTAAAGCCCTTGCCTGAAGCACCAGCATCCCATATGGGCACCGGTTCTAGTACTGGCTGCCTCCTCTTCCAACCCAGCTCTCTGCTGTGGCCTGGGATAGCAGTAGAAGATGGCCCAGGTCCTTGGGCCCCTGCACCAGCATGGGAGACCCGGAGGAAGCTCCTGGCTCCTGGCTTAAGATCAGCTCAGCTCCTGCCATTGCAGCCATCTAGGGAGTGAACCAGCAGATGGAGGACCTCTCTGTCTCTACCTCTCTCTGTAACTCTCTTTCAAATAAATAAAATAAATGTTAAAAAATAAAATAAATAATATATCTTTATGTCTTTTTTAAAATATTTTTTTTTATTTATTTGACAGAGTTACAGTGAGAGAGAGACAGAGAGAAAGGTCTTCCTTCCATTGGTTCACTCCCCAAATGGCCGCTACAGCCAGAGCTATGCCAATCCGAAGCCAGGAGCCAGGTGCCTCCTCCTGGTCTCCCATGTGGGTGCAGGGGCCCAAGCACTTAGGCCATCCTCCACCGCCCTCCTGGGCCACAGCAGAGAGCTGGACTGGAAGAGGAGCAACAGGGACTAGAACCGGTGCCCATCTGGGATGCCGACACCGCAGGCAGAGGATTAACCTAGTGCACCATGGCACCGGCCCCTGTGTCTTTATGTCTTTATTCTACCCTCACAGTTGCTTGTTAGCTTACTGGGTATAGTGTTACAGGTTGGAAATAATATTTTTCTTTGATGTTTACCCATTGTTTTCTAGGTTCTAAAGTTAAATTTGAGAAGTACAAATCATTTCTGATTTCTTAACCTTTCTATTTTACTTACTGTTTTTAAGTTCCTGTATTTCTATATAGGTATCTAGGAGCTTATACAATCCTCTCTTTGTCTTAGAATACAATAACTTTACAATAGTGTGATTTGATGTGTTTCTTTTTTTTTTTTAATTATGCTGAGAATTCTGTGGGCCCTTCAATCTGGGTATTCATGGTTTTCAGTTCTAAGAAATGTTAGAAATTATTATGGTTATGATTTCCTCCCATGTGATAGACTCTTTGCCTCTTTGTCTTACTTCCTGGGAGATATCCTTAAGTTTAGATCCTAATTTGTCTATTAATATTTTAATTTATGCTCTCATGTTTAATCCTGAATCCTTTTTATTTTTTATAAATATTATTGTCATAAAATCCTGGTACTTGTTTCAAGGATGAAATTCATCTCTAGCCGGCGCCATGGCTCACTAGGCTAATCCTCCGCCTTGCGGCGCCAGCACACCGGGTTCTAGTCCGGGTCAGGGCACCGCATTCTTTCCCAGTTGCCCCTCTTCCAGGCCAGCTCTCTGCTGTGGCCAGGGAGTGCAGTGGAGGATGGTCCAATTCCTTGGGCCCTGCACCCCATGGGAGACCAGGAGAAGCACCTGGCTCCTGCCTTCAGATCAGCGCAGTGCGCCGGCCGCAGCGCGCCAACCATGGCGGCCATTGGAGGGTGAACCAACGGCAAAAAGGAAGACCTTTCTCTCTGTCTCTCTCTCTCTCACTATCCACTCTGCCTGTCCAAAAAAAAAAAAAAAAAAAAAAAAAACTGGTGCTCATGTGGGATGCTACTCCAGGTGGAGGATTAGCCTACTGCACCACAGTGCCAGCCCCAAGAATGTGCTTTCAAGACAGCAAATCAATATAGTTCGCAACTAGGGGATTTCTGCTGAGTTGCAAACTGTCTTAAAAGACTTATTTCTTCCTGATAATCACCTTACCATGGCCTCCTGGCAACCAATCATGTGTAGCCTCAGATAAGGACAGATCCCCAGCACCAACCTAATTTTGTGGAAAACGACTTGTGTGTCTAACAGGACCAACAGGACCAATCAAAATTATTCAAAACAGGAGCCACCACTGTGACATAGCGGGTAAAGCTGCCATCTTCAGTGCTGGTATTCCATATGGGCACTGCTTCAAGTCCTGGCTGCTCCACTTGCGATCCAGCTCTCTGCTATGGCCTGGGAGAGCAGCAGATGACCCAAATGCTTGGACCCCTGCACCCATGTGGGAGACCCAGATAGAAGCTCCTAGCTCCTGGCTTCGGATCAGTCCAGCACTGGCTGTTCCAGCAATTGGGGGGAGTGAACCGCTAGATTGAAGATTCTCTCTCTCTCTCTCTCTCTCTCTCTCGCTCTCGCTCTCGCTCTGCCTTTCAAATAAACAAATAAATCTATTAAAAATTATTAAAAACAAGTTACTTCACCTCACTCCTGCATTCCTCCTTTCTCTTAACATAAAGCTACTTCTTTTTCCTTCTGATGGGACACATTTGGTTTCTAACTGAATCTGTGTCTCTCAGGTACAAATCTATTCCGTACCTGAACAAAAACTGTCTTTGCTTTTAATTTATGATTTCTTGATTTCAGTTAATAACTTTGGGCTTTCCCTTGGTTAAACTTTTTTTTTTAATTGGAAAGCCCTGTTGTCAATATGTTTAGGTCTTTCGCCTTGATGCTCTGATTCTGCAGACTGGAGGCTGCGCGGAAGCTGAGGACCTGGCTGCCAGCATTCTGTGAATTAAATGGGAGAAGAGGCCTGGGAATCAGAGCACTCAAATACCACATGTGTGTTTAATCGCACTATCTGAGGCATACTATTAACACCTTCAGGAGACCTGGTGTGACTAAGCACTCTGCTTACTCTCCTGAAAGAATAAGCTTCCACTTTTCTCCTAGAATGAACAAGAAGCAGCCTCACACCTGGGAGCAGTGAGGAAGAGAGTCAAATGTTTCAAAAACAGTTGCAACCAGTTCTTCCACTTGAACCTTCACCTCGCACCCTTCATTCTCGACTCCAGAGTGTGCTCTCTACCCCTGCCTCGCTGCTGGCTGGGATTAGCCTTTCTTTGTCTCTGCAAAATTAGATGCCACTCATTTCTCCCTGTTGTTCCCAAAATTTTATTGCTGATTTTTTTTCTATAGTCTTATGTCTTCTTAAAAAAAATCCCTTTGCTCGAATTTTAAAGGGATTTAGGGAGGGAACAATTTAGAATTCTTGCATGTAAACTGCAGTCTTCTGCTGTTCATAGATGTTTACCTCTCTCATTGGCTCGCAGTTAACTCCCTAACAATATGTAGAATGTCAAGAGCAAGCAGCCGGAGATGATTCTGGGAAGAAGACAGACTAGGAAGCACCGAGAATCTGCCTCTCCTCAAGACAACAACTGATCGATTTCAATCTTAGCACAGCAGCACCCACTGATCCCTCCCTGCTCAGCCATGTGGAACAGCCTGAATACACTGTCTGGAGTCCAGACAAGGGGACCTCTCTTTCAAGGAGTTTAATTGTATTCTGCTGATTGCTACAGACAAAAACGCAAACAGGTGAGCAGTCGCTGTGTTATATTCCAATCCTCCAGATAAAGTGACTTCCAGGGAATTGAAAGGTTAGGCTTTTTTTCCCCCACACTCTTCATTTTTTCACTTTGTCTCTTTTTAGGAGCAAGACATTAAAGTCTAAGATATTAAAAATAGCTGCATATATAGAGAAATTATAAAGTGATTGAGCATGACCAGGGGAAGAAGCAGGCTCACAAAAGACTTGAGAAGATTTTCCTACACTTCAGACTGATCTTTGACACAGACTATAAAATAAATAAAAATAATAACAAAAAAAAAAAAACACCAGCAAACTGTGGGGAAGAAGACAACTCTGATTTCCAGAATTACATTATTAGGTTCAATTGTCTAGTTTTCAACAACAATAGCTGACAAGGCTAATGAAAAACCAAGAAAGTACTGTAAATTAAAAAGAAAGGTTTGGGCCAGCACTATGGCATAACGGGTGGGGCAGCCACCTGCAGTGTCTGCATTCCATATGGGTGCTAGTCGTGTCCCAGCTGCTCCACTTCTGATCCAGCTCTCTGCTATGGCCTGGGAAGAGAGTAGAGGATGGACCAAGTTCTTGGGCCCCTGCACCCATGTGGGGGACCCGGAGGAAGCTCCTGGCTCCTAGCTTCAGATAGGCACAGTTCCAGCAGTTGCAGCCAACTGGGGAGTGAACCAGCAGATAGAGGACCTCTCTCTCTCTCTCTCTCTCTCTCTCTCTCTCTCTCTCTCTCTGCCTCTCCTTCTCTCTGAGTAACTTTGACTTTCAAATAAATAAATAAATCTTCAAAAAAAAAAGTTGATCAACAGGAAATATCCCTTAAAAGACCTCATGATGCATCTACTTTGAAAGACTTTACAACTATCTTAAAGATACTCAAAAAAAAAAAAAAAAAAGGAAAATGTGGAGAAAGGAGTGAGTGCTTGGTGCGACGGTTAAGCTATCACTTGGATGCCCACATCCTGTCTCAGAGTGCCTGGATCTGATTCCTAGCTACCCTCTCCATTCCAGCTTCCTGCTAGTGTGCACCCCAGGAGGAAGCAGGGGTTGGCTCAAGTGCTTCCACCCTACCACCCATTCAGAAAAGCAAGAAGGATAACAATTAGACAATATGTATAGCACTTCCATGGTTATTTTGAAAATTTTTTATCACCTAACTGTGATTTTTGACGTAGTTTTTCACATTACATGTATAATTTTTCACTTAAAATTGCAAGCAAATCTATATCCGTGATATAAACAACCCACCACAGATATTTTGAGGCCATCACCTGAGTGTTTCACATTTTATTTAACATTTTACCTCTCGTTGAATAATTGAATTGTTTACCGGTTTTGTTAATAAAAATATTCTGTGGCATAGGGCACATGGAGATGAAAGTGATTCTTTCATGAGCAGATTTGATCCTTTCGTGTGTGCCCAGGATGGACTAGAGGAGAAGAACACGCTAACAATCTTGTCCCGAGGTCAGGGGCCGACTCCTGATGTGTGCAGAGTGACTGCCCAGGGAAGGCTAAGGGAGAGCTGCCTTACATGGGCCATCCTGAGGTCACCCAGTATGCAGAGCTGGTGCCAGAGCCGCCAGCTTCATCAAAGTGCTTCAACAAGACCCGCAGAGATGCTGGCGCTTCTAAGGAATCCCAGCTGCTCCTGATCTCTGGCCTGTCACTGGGAAAGCCCCTGAGGGTGTCTTCTTAACTAAGTTCCGGAGACACATTTGCAATGAAGCCTTAATTGATGGGGCAAAGCTGCCTGGAGAGAATTCCACACTTGGAACTTGGGGAAATATCTGAGCAGCAAGGCCAACAGTTAGGCCCTGAGGATACCTTCCTCCCCCTGAAGTCTGCTCCACAGGCACCAGGGAAAGGGGAAGGTGCGGGCTCTCCACCGGCACAGCCTGGCTGGGGCCCGAGTGCCCCACAGAGCATGCTTCGCTGTTTCCCTGCTTCCCTGGGGAGAACGTTTGGAAGTTGGAGGCCACTTCTGCTGTCAACTTGAAATCGGAATATAAGGTGCCATTCATATTACTGTGCGCTTATAATAAATTTCCAGTATGAGTAAGTCTATAGGTTCTTGCCTAATATTCAGAGAAGAATTCTGAATACTTGCACAAATGAATGAGGCAGCATGATGTTTTAAGCTTTTTATTCAGTGAGAGAAATGCATAGGAGAGTGAGGGCCCTACCTAAAAGAGAGAAGGAAATTTGGATTCATACAGAGCACCAGGAACCAGCCATGTGGAGGAGCATGCAGACCAGAAAGCATGGGTCAGGTCCAGCAAGTGGGTCCAGGACAAAAGGAAAAAGGGCTGGGCCCACCATGTACCAGGTCTTTAATCCACTTCAAAGGGGGAGTGGTTCTGCTGTGGCCTGGGAAAGCAGTGGAAGATGGCCCAAGTCCTTGGGCCCCTGCACCTGTGTGGGAGACCCAGAAGAAGCTCCTGGCCCCTGGCTCCTGGCTCCTGGCTCCCAGTTTCAAATCAGAGCTCAGCTCTTGCTGTTGCGGCCAGTTGGGGAGTGAGACAGCGGATGGAGGACGTCTTTCTCTCTCTCTGCCACTCCATCTCTCTGTGTGTAACTCTGACTTTCAAATAAAATAAATAAATCTTAAAAAAAAAAAAGTGGGGTAGTGGTTAATTAGCTTTATTGGCCAGTGGGCACACAGGTGCAGTCAGTTAGGGGCATGAGGCCACACAAGGGCGTGGTCTTCCAGCTCACAAACCTGATCGATTTTATCCTGTATGCCTGCCTAGTCCCAGTTGGGGCGCCGGATTCTGTCCCAGTTGCTCTCTTCCAGTCCAGCTCTCTGCTGTGGCCTGGGAGTGCAGTGGAGCATGGCCCAAGTGCTTGGGCCCTGCACCCCATGGGAGACCAGGAGGAAGCACCTGGCTCCTGGCTTTGGATCGGCGCAGAGAGACGGCCACAACACACCAGCGCCGCAACACACCAGTCATAGCGGCCACTTGGGGGATGAACCAACAGAAAAAGGAAGACCTTTCTCTCTGTCTCTCTCTCACTGTCTATTCTGCCTGTCAAAAAAATACAAATACAAATAAAATAAAATATAAACAATGGAGAAAGCGGGTTATTGGTTTGGGTTTTTTTTTTTTTTTTTTTTAAGTTTTCTGAAAAGCAGCACTGTCGAACACCCAGATTATCCCCGGGGTTCCGAGAGGGTTTCCCGCCCCTGCCCGCACAGCAGGACCCGGGCGCTCTCGGACACCTGCAAGACCCTCGCGGTCTGAGCAGAACCTTAGAAACAGAGGGCCCCCGAGGTCGGCGAGTTGGGAACCACTCAGACGCCACAGGGACAGTCGCCTGATCCCAAAACATGGCCCGGGGTTCTCCTCACCCTCTCGCTTCCCCGTCTCCGGGCCGCGCAGCAGCGCTCAGGGCCAATCCCGTCCGGAGTCTCCCGCCCGCTGTGCGCCAAGGAGCACATGCTCGCCCCGAGGCCCGGGAACCTGCCCGGGGCTGAAGGCCGGTGCCGCCTGGATCGTCTGCGGCCCCATTGGCGTTGCTTCTAGGCGATGCCCCGCTTAGCCAGTTGGGTGACTCTGGCCCCACACGGGCCTCGGAGCAAGCACAATGCCCTGCACGTCCCCTTTTCGCCGACTCCCCTCCAGGAAACCTCCCCGGGCGGGGCTGAGGCTGGTAGCAGCGTGTGCCTGTTCTTACCTGAAATCCTTGCTGGTTTAGCATGAATCTGTTACCAGAGAAGCAAAGGGTCCTTGTGTTCGCGCAAGAAAGAATTCAGGCGTGAGACAGAGTAGTGGAAAGCAAAATAGCAAGGTTCATTAGGGTAGGGAAATCCCTAAGAACGGATGGGCACCTCTTGAGACAGGAACTGGGAGAGTGCGCAGTTTACATTTAGGCTGGGGTTTTTAAGGGGATGGTTCTTGTCTTCCCGCCTCTTCTCCTAATAGGAGCCTTCCTATTAGCTTTTTCCTCCGGTAGATTACCTGTTCCAATTGCTGTCTTTCACAGAAGTTCCTTGTATATTCCCAGCCAAGGACGTATTTCCACTCTGTTTCCCTTTTGGCTGCACTGACACCTTTATGAATTTGACAATTATGAACCCTTTCTCTAGAACTAAAAACACATATTCATAATCAAAAATCTTTGCATACAATATCTGAGGATTTTTTCATTTACAGGTGGCATAAGAGAGGAAAGGGGGCCAGCGGAGGTGAAGGGGAGGTGGCTTTGGTGCGGGTGGCCCAGACTGCACAAGTCTCCTCTCTGGAGCGCAGCTTGCACATAAGATGCACAACTCAGAGAAGGCACTCGACGGCCGGGGTGACTGTTCACTCATTCAGGGACTGAAGAAGCCAGGACACCCTTAGGAACAATTTCCAGCCTTGATCTCGGTGATGGGGAGATGGTGTCTAGAAAATGTAGCTGGGAGGGTGCCACTGTGGCACTCAAGTTAACCTGCCGCCTGCAATGCCAGCACCCCATATCAGCGCATTGATTCCACCCCGGTGCTCACTGCTAATCCAGCGCCCTCTGATGCACCTGGGAAAGCAGCGGAGGATGACTCGAGTACTTGGGACCCTGTTCCTGGCTCTCCTGGCTCCCCAGCCCAGTCCTGGTGGTAGCAGACATTTGGGGAGTCGATGATTCCTCCCCTCCCACCCCACTCCTCCTCCGCCATCTCCTCTCTTCTCCTTCCTCTTGCCTCCCCTCCTGTCTTCTCTCTCGCTATCCCTCCCCCTTGAATCTTTTTTTAAAAAATTAGCAGAAAAGAAAATGTAGCTTGGAAACGGAATATGGGGCCAGTCTGCCAGGGCCCTCCTGGGCAGGCCCTTGACCCTGTCCCATGCCCCCAGGGTTACCCAGAGGTAGCCATGGATCTCTGAGGAGAGGGATGCTCAGAGCTCTGGCTTGGGAAGATCTACCTTTGGAGTGGCCGGGGGGTGACCAGTCAGGAGTTTATCGCACTTGACTTTTAACTCCACCCACTTGGCAGCGGGCCGGGCCTCCAGCTGGCACTTGGTGGCGCTGGCACAAGCTCCCATGTAATGCGGTTATTGGTCGATAGGTGGCGCCATTACAGCACGACTGACAGCAGGGCTCCTCGGGTAAGCATAAGGCTCCTAAGCAGAAAAGCCATTTTTCTGGGGGAATTCACCTTGCGGGGACAATCTGCAAGTGGCAGGGGCACGTGGCATCTGGAGTCAGAGATTCAGGAACACTCTGCCGGCACTTCCACACCGCACTTCACCGCAGCAGGGTGTGCTGGCTAAGTGTCTGTGTCTCGGCACGCAGATGTGGGAAGAAAATCTATCTTTCCTATTCATAGATGAAATTAACTGAAATATATTTGGGGAAGAACTGTTCCTTAGCTTTGGAAAAGCGTCTAGGTGAGCCACTTTATTATCCCAGTCAAGATGGTAATCTGCAGCACTGCTGAAATCATGTGAAACCACACACTGACATCGAGGTCAGGGAGCACACCTGGGAAACTGCAGTTTCTCCAGGAGCAGTTTAGGTGTACCAAGTGGTGGTTGCAGCACACATGCATTTCCATTTTGAGATTAAGAAGGACTCTTCGGAGTGGACACTGTGGCCAAGTGGGTTCAGCTGTCACCTGCAGCAGCCAGCATCCCATGTGGGTGCTGGTTCGAGTCCTGGCTGCTCCAGCTCCTATCCAGCTCTCTGCAAATGCACCTGGGAAGCAGTGGAAGCTGGTCCAAGTGCTTGGGCCCCTGCACCCACGTGGGAGACCTGGAATTCCTGGTTCCTGGCTCCAGCCTGGCCCAGCCCTGGCAGTTGTGGGCACTTGGGGAGTGAACCAGAAGATGGAAGATTGCTAACTCTGTCTTTCAAAAAAAAAAAAAAAAGAAAGAAAGAAAAAGACCCCTCAAGACAGCCCAGTGAGGGACAGGCAGACAGGGAAGGAAGCAGCTTGTTGGATGTGAAGCCATAGAGGGGTCATTACCTCACCCCTTGAAATCAGCAGTGCTTGGAAAAGCCCAAGTACTCGAAGATTTGGCACTAGTAGGGGGCAATTTTTAGCATACAATGGGTATCAACACAGTTTGAATTTGCTGAACAGGTGGTAAATAGTGAGTTTGATGTGAGGCTTCAATTCATTTTGAGAAATATTCTGAAGGCCCAGGAAGCCAGAGTGCCAGGAGCACCAGGTTCAGGCAGGCTCTCTTTGTCTACGGTATTTTTAAAATTAAAGTCTTGGCCAGTGCCACGGCTCAATACGCTAATCCTCTGCCTGCGGCGCCGGCACTCTGGGTTCTAGTCCCAGTCGGGGTGCCAGAATCTGTCCCGGTTGCTCCTCTTCCAGTCCAGCTCTCTGCTGTGGCCCGGGAGTGCAGTGGAGGATGGCCCAGGTCCTTGGGCCCTGCACCCGCATGGAAGATCAGGAGAAGTACCTGGCTCCTGGCTTCGGATCAGCGTGGTGCGCTGGCCACAGAGGCTATTGGGGGGTGAATCAACGGAAAAGGAAGACCTTTCTCTCTCTCACTGTCCACTTAGCCTGTAAAAAAAAAATTGAAGTCTCACTGCCCTTTAACTCGGCACTTTTTTTTATTTCTCAGTTTTAAAGGATTATGTTTAAATGTGGACCTTCTCACTAGGGAAAGTACATAACTGCACAGTTCTGCACTCACACCCAGGGAGTCATGAGTCCCTTAAGTTCCACGGTGCCCCTACCAATAAGAGCCTGGAGGGAATCCCAGCTGACACTCATTGGGGCGAGAGGGGTGGGCAGGACAGAGCACCCTGCACTGCGTCCCTCTGAGATGCTGGTGCAGCCCGGGACTGAAGAGGGTGAAGAACTGCTTCTCCTGGGAAGATCTCTGCACTGCGGGGAAACAGCTAGAGAAAGGATGAGCACACAGGGCAGTGGGCATAAAAGGGGACTGAAATGGAGTCAGGGTGAAAGTACCGGACCAGCTATGCAGCTGCGGGTGAGCTCAGCTGCCCTTGAGATTCCTGTCAGACTCTGGAGAAGCTGAGCCACACGGCATGGGCATGGAGCACAAGGACAGGGCCGTGCCAGGAAATACGTGGGAGCGCTGGCTTCTTCCTCCCAAACAGCAGGTCCAGAAAGCCATCTTGGTGGGGCTCAGAGGTCACTAACCAAAATTCGAACTGCGATTTCTTGTCCCAACTGCAAAAGATGAAAATTAGCTAAAACTAAGTCCTTTCCAGGCCTGCTCTAGGATCTTCACTGGGAAAACAGGGAAGTCCTTCTCTGAAGATTTTAGAGAGCAACTGGCAGACTGGTCAGGCAGACCCAGGTTTTAGTGCTGGCTTTGCCCAGTTCCAGTCTGTGACCTTGAGTGAGTTTTGGAGTCTGTTTCTGAACTGCTCTGTAAAAACAATAGTACCTGCCTCCTGGGTTAACAAGAGCTACAGCTGTGCAGCGTCTGATGCACAGTAAGTGCTTGCTAAGTGACAGCTATCATTGCTGCTCCCGGTGCTGAGTGCTGCGGCTGTACCAGGAACCTGCGTCCCAGTCCCCAGGCAACGGCCTGCTTCCATGCTTAGCTGCCCCCTCTACCCCCCCGCCCAGTGACATTCCCTCCATCAAGAACGTCCAGGTCACAGCTCATGAAAAGGCCTGTGCTAGCTTGGGAATGTCACTATCCTTTTCCTGAAGGGGAAGGTTCTTGACATAGGCAAAGATATAAAATAGTTTCTAGAACCTTCTCTGAGTAGTCTTACTTTCTCAGGGGGAGCTACCACCACCCCATTCCAGAGAATTATAAGGAAATTTGCACATTTTTTCTCCCCAACAAATTTTATCCTCATACATGCAGAAATTAAGGGGATGATTGTGTGTAGGAACAGATTCAGGCCTAGATGTGTGCCTTCAGGGCTCTTTCCACCTCTCTGCAGCAACCAGCAGCAAGAACATACATGCATGTGTGCACACACACACAGCTTGGCACACGCAAGGTACCCCAGCTCGTTAGCTCTCAAATTTTGCTCTGGGGCAGTCCTGGGAAACCTGCATGGCCCGAGGGTGCAGCCTGAGCTGATGTCAGCAGAGCTGCCAGCTCTCCGGGGAACACCTTACCGGCATCCTCCACTAGAGGCCTGAGCAGTTACTGTGTTTCCTTTGTGATGTGTCACTCCACCCCCAGAGATCCCAGGCAATCCCCCCAGAACAATCCCTCCCACCCCGCCCTCCTTCCTCCGAACAGGTGTCCAGCACCCAGGCGTGAAGATCATCTCCCAGGGCAAGAGGCTGCCCCGAAAAGGGGGCAACTGCAGACCCTGGTGAATGCCGTAGTCACAACACACCCAGCCCAGCCCGAGGTCACGGTCCAGGACAGAAGGGAAAGCAGGCGGAGCTGGCAATGCCTGTCCCAGCCAAGGCAAGGACAGCCAACTCCTTGGACTGGAAGCAAGGACAGAGGCAGGACGCCCCCCTCCCGGCCCCCAGCCACACGCACACACACAAAGTCCCTTAGTATCAGTCAGCAAGGAGGGGAGACGACGCCTTTTATTGAGGTTACCGTGGAGGAGAGCACTGAGGAAGGGTACACAAAGGCGGGGAAGGGCACGGGGTCATCACTCGGGAGGTGCAAGGGCAGCACATCAGTTAAGGGACCTCAGGACAGCCACATGCTCCATGCCCTGGGGTGGGGTGGGGGGAGGCTCACAGAAGGATCTGAAGCCCCCAGGACCTAACACCAGAGCCACAAGCCCTGCCCCTCAGGGCTCACACACTACTACACGGTGGACAGACACGATGGAGGCGACATCGACACCGGGAGGCAGCGGGCAGGGACACACGTGACGGAGGAACTGCAGCTAAGCAGGTGTGGCTAGGAGAGACAGTTTCTGACTGCAGACCCCAAGAGTCCCTCAGACGTCCCCTGCATCTGGGCTGCTGCGAGCTGGGCTCTTTGTTCTCTAACCCCAGCGAGAGGAGAAGCAGTCCCAGGCGAAGTCAGCGACCGGGCGGGATCCGCGCTGCATGCACAATCCAGAGCTTGCGCTATTCCCGTGTCTTCATGCACATTCGCAGCCAGCGCCTCCCCGCCCGCCCCGGGAACCCCATTCACCCGGGTCCTGGGCTCCCTTTACCAACGGCAGCGCAGACTTGCGGCGGGGTGGGGGCGGCGGTTTCTGCGGAGCACCGAGTGTCTTGGACTCAACAGAGGGGCAGAAGAGAATCCCCCCCACCCCCGATTCCTTAATTTCTAGGCAAATCGTTTGAGATTGTTTGCCACCGTCCTAGAGAAGTCCTTGTCGTGAATAGAAAAGGCAGGGTGCTATTTACACAGGCCAGCGGTCCGCTCGCCACCTGGGGAGGGACGGGCAGGGCAGGGGCCGGCGCGTCCTCTCCCGCAAGCTCACCTTTGCGCAGCCCGCAAGGGCTCCGCGGCCGGCGGCGGGAGCGGCCCCAGCTCCCACGGGCCTGCGCCCAACAGACCCCGCCTCGAGGGCGCCCCTCGGCCAGGACCGCGAGCAGCCGTCGGAGGGCGGCGTCCGACCCGCAGCGGCCGGGGGGCGCCCGCGGGGCCTCACAGCGCGGCCTCGCCCCTCAGCCGCAGCAGGGCGGCGTCGGGCGGGTCTCGGGGCTCCAGCGGCGGCGCGGCCGTGCTGCCTGCGCGGGGGCTTTCGGGGCGCTCGCGGCGGCCGGCGGGAGCGGCGGGGCACGGCCGCTCCTTCTCCTCCTCGGCGTTCCCGTCCTCCGGGTCCTCGCTGGCGACCGCCCCCGGCGCAGGGCACTCGGGCTCCCGGGGGGTGCCCGCGCAGCGCCCCTGGCCGCCCTGGCGGGGCGCCGTGGTCATGATCCGGCACATGGACACGATGGCCCGCTGGTTGGCGCACACGTCGTCCGACAGCACCTGGATGTGCGAGGCCTGCTCGTCCAGGGCGCCCCGCATGGCCCGCACGTCCTCGAACAGGGCCTGCAGCTGCGCCTTCAGGTGCTCCATCAGCTCCTTCATGCCGCCGTTGTACTCGCCCGAGAGCACGTCGCCCACGGCCGGCACGCTGGACACCTCCAGGGGCGCCGGCACGTCGCCGCCGTCCTTGGTCATGAGCTCCAGCGGGCCGTCCTCCATGGGGTCGGGGGCGCGTCCAGCTCGGACTCGCCGGGCGGCGGCTACGGGGGTACCGGGGCCGGCGCCTCCCGCGCGCGCCCTGCACGCCTCGCCTCCGGACCGCGCCCGAGTCAGCGCGCCCCGCGCAGCGCGCGCCCGCAGGTCCCGTCCAGGCCGAGGCCGCCGCGCGGGGCTCCCGACCCCTTTCCAGGCACGGGCGGCGCCCGCGAGTGCGGCCCGGGCGGCGGGGGCGCGGCTCCGGCCGCGCGCCGAGCTGCCGTTTCCAAGGCGACGCACGGCACGTACGTGACGTGTCTCCGTGGCAACCAGGACGTGCGGCGGCCGGGGAGAGGGGCGGGGCGCCGCAGTGGGCGAGGCGGGGCCGCCGGGTGTGCGGGAGCGGGTGCCGCGCGGCGGGCCTCGCGAGGGCGGCGTGTTGCGTGTCGCCCGCTCTCGTGTGGCGCTCGGCACGGCCGTGAGCGGGCGCGGAGTGCGGCCGGCGACTGCGGCGTTCCCGGGGAGCCCGTTTCAAGAGGCCTCTACTCGGTCTTTTTTCACGCCGCGTGTGCCGAGGCCCGCGCCGCTCGTGTTCTGCGGCGGCCGCTCCGGAACCTTGCCTGGCTGAGGGCGAGGGCGGGGAGGAGGCCGCGAGGGGTCCGCAGCCAGCACTGGAGTTCGGGCGAGCGGCCGAATTCCTGGACGGGAGCCGGGCGCGGAGTCCTGCTGCTCCAGCCGCGCAGCCCGAGGCCGCCCAGGCCGGTGCTCCAGCGATTGGTGCCCGAGCGGTTGGGAATATCGCAGATGTCCATCAGTCGAAGGCGTCGCTCATAGTCTTGTGCAGCCATTCGAATACACTGAACGTGAAAAACCTCCTACCAGCGCGTCTTCCCGGACTGCCCGTTCAGTCCTATCCGCTGTCCATTCCTTCCTTACTGCTTGCAGTTCTCACCTCCTGTGCCCTCCGCGTGGGTAAGAACTTTGTAAGTGATTCCTAAAGCGTCGGACAGCGCAGAAACGCTGCGCTAAGCAGAGCCGAGTCTGCCTGGTGTGCACAGAACGGCTTTCTGATAGCCAGGAGCGGGCAGGACCCATTAAAAACAGCTGCGCTGGCGCTGCACCAGTCGCTTATCATGTTCTCAGAGGCTGTGGGTTCACCTCGCACTCATCCTCCCCAGGAGAGTGCTGAGTAGCCGGAAGGGACCCTGAAGCTCGCGGGGCTGAGCCCCTGCCTTCTCAGCTCTCGGCCAGCGCGTCGCACGGTTTCATCTCGCTGGTTCGCTCGCCCTGCCTTGCTCCCATCTTGACAATCCCTCACGTTACCCCGTGGGTGGCAGCTGGGTTATGCCAGCCCTCTGCTGCTGTTAGTGAGCACACCAAGTTTGTAAAGGCTTTGGATCAGATTACACCACGCTGCCCGAGGCAGTGACCGTGAGGTCCCAGAGGCGAAATTATTGGGGATGCACAAAAGCCCCCTGGGAACAGGTGCGCAGGTCAAGGCGGGGTGGCTGACCTCAGCAAGCTCCAGGTCAGCCGCTTGTGAGCTAAGGGTAGGTGGGAGCGCAGGGAGTGGGCCAGCTGGTGCATTGGATTCAGAACCAGATCTTTTCAGGAATTCTGTGTGAAACTGAGACAAGGAGAAAATGGGAGAAGGAGCTGGACTCCGGAGATCCACGGGTAGCCTCTGAGCTGCCTGGGTTCCCCAGCTGGGCCCTGTGCACCCCAGTGCCCTGGAGTATAGTGCATGGAACCACCCCCAAGCAGAAGGTGGGGGCTGATGGGTGCCCCAGGCAACTTCCTAGAGTATTCATAGGAACTGCCAGAT
Source organism: Oryctolagus cuniculus (assembly GCF_964237555.1). Classification (NCBI taxonomy): domain Eukaryota; kingdom Metazoa; phylum Chordata; class Mammalia; order Lagomorpha; family Leporidae; genus Oryctolagus; species Oryctolagus cuniculus. The sequence continues at coordinate 137,729,908 of NC_091440.1, read as the reverse complement.
GGCAGGAGAAAATAACGCCTGCCCTCTGCCTCCTGCCTTTCTCTCATCCTCTGGGAACCACCTTAGCTTTCTGTTCCTTCATTCCAGTCTCATCAGTCCGTGGGCGCAGAGACCCCATGCTGCGCGGATACAAGTCCCATGAGGCATACCCGCTTCCTGAGTGATTCTCAGTAGTTTCTGGTGTCTGGCTTTATGTTAGATAGCTGTCGTGTCTTCTGAACCATAAATCCAATGAAGGTGCTCACCTGACAGATCTCAGTGATCTAAATAAAGCTGAGGCTGAGTGCTGCTCTGCAGGTCCAGGTGCCCAGACAATACCCTAAATAACTTTTATGATGCCCATCTCAGCATGATACCACATTCAAACAGACGACATCCAATAGCCAGAAAGAAGGAGAAAGCAATTTAAATTTTCATTGCAGTCTCTGGGAAGACTCAAGGGGCTTACCTTGTCAGCACAGAGCAGGAATCCTGACCTCCTCCGCTTAGTTCATGCATGATGGCTTAGCTGTGCTGCTGGTCTCTCTGCTTTCCCCCTCAACTTTCTCTCAAGCCTGGCTCTAATTTTTCACTTCCCCACTCCCTTCACTTCTGGGGTGTATAATTCATCTCTGCTGTAAGAAGAAACTCCCTGTCCTTTGACTCCTTTACATCTGCCGCTTATTCCCCTGATCTTCTCCACTCTGGCAACCCCCACAGTCAATTACAGCGGTCTTCTCAGAGGGTGGAAAATGCCGAGAGGTTGAGAAAACCTGCACTGTGGTCTTGTCCTTCAGAGACTCGAGGTCTCATCTCTCCTTAACCAGCCCAGAGAAATGGGTACAATGGCTTGCAAAGGCCTAGGCCCCTAGGCGCCTCTAACTGAGAGTGGTCCAACAACTCACACCTCACAAGTCTGTAGCCACTCACGGCCCATTCCTCACTTGAGGCCTGAGCTGGCCTTCCTGCTGCTTGCTTTGTGACCTCAAGCTGTTTTCAGGAATGTCACTGTCGCTAATGTGTGTAGTTACACTCTTGCCCTCTTTCTCAAAGACCCTAAAAATGGCACAGAAAGTGGTTTCTACCACACCCCTTTCGCTCTGAGGTATATATCCCAAGACTAGAAAGATGGTGTGGGCTGCGGTTTAGCAACCACTACAAGGCTGCACTGTGTTTCTATTCCAGGACACGAGTAGGACTGCACTAGTACTTGTGGTGACCTCGTGACTCAGACCCTCAAGATGTAACCTATGTCTTCAGAGTTGTGCAGAAGCTGAGCCCTGGGCAAGTCTAGCTCGATCTTCTGTGGCCATCCACATGTCCACAGTTAAACTGAGGCCACACAAGGATTCCAATCGTTCTGCGACTCTCTCATCCCTTTCCTTTGCTTCATTCTTCTCCACATCCACTATCCATGTTTCTTAGACTGCATTTTCAGAGTTTTACTTATTGTCTTGTGGTTTTGAAACTCAGCTGGGGAGTTGGATCCTAGGGGTGTGTGTGTGTGTTTATGCACACACTGTATCTGTAGTAGTGGCCTCAGTGCCTGGCACATGGTAGACACTCAGTGAACATTTGTTGAACAGATGAGTGAGTGAAGTCTCAAGAAGAAACACCTCCCTAAACAATGTGCGTGCACATCTCCAACTCTGCCTCATTTCCCAGAGCATTTTAACTCCTTTGGTGTCAGTCATCTGTTTCAGTGATCTGTGGCTTGTATTCACAGAATCAAGTGGCCCTTTTAGTAATATTCACTTTGGACACTCTTGAAACCACTGCCTGGAATGTAGGCATCCTATATCTGAACCTGGTTTTCGTCTTGGCTGCTCTGCTTCCAGTCCAGCTCCCTGCTAATGTGCCTGTGAGGCAGCAGAAGATGGCCCAGGTGCTTGGCCCCCGTACCCACATGGAAGACCTGGATGGTGTTCCTGGCTCCGGGCTTCTACCTAGGCAGGCCGTTGCAGCTATTTAGGGGAGTGAGCCAGCAAATGGATGATCTCTCAGTTGCTCTCCTGCCCCTCTCTTTAAAACAACAAAATCAGAATGAAAACTGCCACCTGCCCACCTACTTCCCCCCCACCCCCACCCCCACCCCCGGTCTATCACCAGTATCCCCATCAAAATCTAAATGATACTGTGGCCCTCTGTCAGCCCTTCAGCTCAAAGGGCTGTACGACCCCCCACCCTGCTCAGCATTGTTCAGAGAGAGGGAGCCCCCCATACTTTATCTTACGGAGGAGAACTCCTGACTTGTACTCCTACTTTGCTGGACTCAGCCGCAAAGAAATTACCCTGCTACTGGTTATAAGCTTGGTAGCTAGCCAAGCAAGGGCTATTCCAAATATAAAGATTACTGTGCTTTGAAGCTAATATTTCTCTTTTCCTTGTGTCCTGAAGCAGTGGACTGTAGTAATTTAGGGTGATTCTTACTCTGAGCTTATCTGCTTTTTCTGTAAAATACACAAAATAGTTGCACAGTCATCCCTCTGTATTCACATTCATGAATTCAACCAATCACAGATCGAAAATGCTCAAAAATTTGCTTCTGTACTGAAGGTGTGCACTTTTTCCTTGTCATCAATGCCTAAGCAAAACACAGCATAATGTCGCTCCCCCTCTTCGCGGAGGAACGACACAGGACCTGCGCTGTTCTTTGGTCTGCTCGGCCCTTCCCGGGTTTGCTGCTGGTCCTTCCCGGGTTGGCTGCCGTCCTTCCACCTCCGTGGAAGGGCGGTTCCCCCTGCCACTTTCCCCACTTCCGCGGGGGAGCGGCACACCGCCGGCCGGCTCTCTCGGGGGGGCTGCTCAGGTGTTCCTTCAGATAGATGTTCCTGGTGCATGTTGTCTCTCTCCTCCTTTATAGTCCTCTTCCACCAATCCCAACTCTGCTACCCACATGCCGAGCATACTGCTCTCCTCCAGTCAGGAGCAGTTCCTGCAGCTTGTCAAGCTGGGGAGAGGCAGCTGTGTAGAAGCTGTTTCCTCCTCTCCCAGCGCCATATTGTGGGAGAGCAGATGCATAGAATAGGTCTTAATTCTAGTAACTTAGTCTAGTCCGAGTTGCTCCCCACAGCATAACACCCACTTACGGAGCACTTATGTTATAACTTGGCATTATAAGTAATCTAGAGATGATTTAAAGTATTCTGGAGGATTGCAGAGGTGCCAAGCAAATACTACACGCTTTATATGAGGACTTAGATAAGGTGGTAAAATTACAGAAGGAAGTCAAGGGTGACTGGACATTTGTTTTGTTCATACAACATATTCCACTGAGAAAGGACAGTCCTGTGTTCCAAAGTCATTGGAAATTAATCTTTCATTTTGGTTATGTAACCAATTTTGTGCATGTTTAAGTTTCTTTTTTTTAAGATTTATTTATTTATTTGAAAGAGTTACACAGAGAGGAGAGGCAGAGAGAGAGAGAGAGAGAGAGAGATCTTCCATCTGATGGTTCACTCCCCAATTGGCCGCAATGGCTGGAGCTGTGCCGATCAGAAGCCAGGAGCCAGGAGCTTCTTCCAGGTCTCCCATGCGGGTGCAAAGGCCCAAGGACTTGGGCCATCTCTTACTGCTTTCCCAGGCCATAGCAGAGAGCTGGATTGGAAGTGGAGCAGCCCGGGTCTCGAACCAGCGCCCATATGGGATGCCGGCACTTCAGGCCGGGGCATTAGCCTGCTGCGCCACAGCACCAGCCCCTAAGTTTCTTTATTTCATTGATTTTCAGCATTAGGGATTGCTTTCCCCCCCCTCTTTTTGATATAATTAACTTTTTGAATGCATGAAACAATTGCCTGATTCCAAAACAAAACTATGTGCAAAGCTACTCAGAGGCCACTCCCTTCTGTTCCACCTCCCGACCCCAGTTCCCCCTCACCTCCTGTAGACACCATTTTTTTAAAAAAAAAAAAGATTTATTTACTTATTTTTAAAGTCAGAGTTACAGAGAGGGAGATCTTCCATCCCAGAAGGCCGCAGTGGCTAGCACTAGGCCAGGCCTGAGCCAGGATTCTGGAACTTAATCCTGATTTCCCAAAGAGGTAGCAGAGGCCTAAGCACTTGGGCCATCTTCCACTGCTTTTCACAGGCCATTAGCAGGGAGCTGGATTGGAAGTGGAGCAGCTAGGACACAAATGAGCCTGCTTAACCTGCTATCCGACAACTCCAAACCCTAGACACAATTTTTATTCACTTCTGGACCATCTTTCCATTGCTTCATTTCCCATAAAAGGGAGTTACCATGCCTTGTTTCACATAATAGATTGTGGCAATCATTCTATAGCAAAACATACAAATACTCCTCCTTATGTTTATAGATTTGTAAGGCTCCACTGTATCACAGAGTTAAACCACCCATCTCCTCCCCATTGATAGATATCTGGCATGTTTCTAGTCTTTTGCCATTAAAAATACCACCAGGAATAAACGTATGCATGTATTATTTCTTATTTGGGCAGATACCTTTTTTCAAGGATGACCGCAATGGCCGGAGCTGAGCTGATCCAAAGCCAGGATCCAGGAGCTTCTTCCGGGCCTCCCACGTGGGTGCAGGGGCCCAAGGACTTGGGCCATCTTCTACTACTTTCCCAGGCCATAGCAGAGAGCTGGATCGGCTGTGGAGCAGCCGGGATTTTGACCTTTCTCTCTCTCTCTCTCTCACTGTCTAACTCTGCCTATCAAATATATATATATATATATATATATTCTGGAAAACATTATTGCTGGTGAAAGGAGAAACTCTCTGCTTGGGATTTTGCCAGCTGTATCAGATTTCCCTTCCTGGAGTCTGGATGACTTCCACTTATACCAAGAGCACTTGTGTCTTTTCCCTCAGAGTTCTGGCAACACAGTAAAGTTTGGGTACACTCCCAGACTTTTGTATTTCTGTCAACACAATAACCAATGCTAATTTAATGTAATGTAACATACCTTACTTTTTGTTGTTGTTGCTTTTAAAAAATTTATTTTCTTTGAAAGACAGTCTCAGAGAGGTAGAGACAGAGGTCTTCAATCTGCTAGTTCATTCCCCAAATGACCGCAACAGCCAGAGCTCTCCGATCCGAAGCCAGGAGCTTCTTCTAGGTTTCCCACATGAGGTGCAGGGGCCCAAGCACTTGGCCGTCTACTAGTGCTTTCCCAGGTGCATCAGCAGAGAGTTGGATTGGAAGTGCAGCAGCCAGGTCTCTAACTGGCACACATATGAGATGCCTGTGCTATAGGCCAGAGCTTTAACCCACTGTGCCCCAGCATCAGCCCCATATCTTTCTTTTTTGAGGCAAGTATGTTTTAAGGGCCACTTTCATGATTTAAAAAAAAAAAAAACTGTTCCCATTTTAGGCTCATTTTTCTAGTAGACATCTGTCTTTTTATTTCTACAAACTCCATAAGTATTGGGAGGTTTGCCTTTCTCCTGTTGTATAAGCTGCAAACATTTTGTTCTGTGACTCATTTCTCTTTGGGCTTGTTTATGCTGTCTGGGTCATGCAGACTTTATGTAATGGAATTTGTCAGTATTTCACTGATTCTGGGTTTCCAGTCATAGAAATGCGTTGCCCACCACTCCCTAGGAATGTTATTTAGAAGTCTAACAAAGTTTTCTTCCAGAACTTGCAGAAGTTTCCATTTTTGTAATGTTTAACTGATCCATGTGGCATTTATCTGGGTGTGCAGTATAAGCTATGAATCCAATATTTTTTGCCTTTTTTCCAGATGTAACCCCGTTATCTCAACAACATTTCTCTTGAAAGTTCATTTTTCTTCCAGCATCTTACAAAACTTTATTATTAAATATTGTATGTGCTTGGATTACTACCTGTGTTAGGTAGGAAGTCAGATATGAGTTTATGTGTATGTGACAAAGGCCTAAGGAGTTGACATCTAGGTCCAGCCTCCGCATCTCAAAGTCATCCTGATAACCTTCCAGGTACAGCCCAGTATCTGCACTTCAAATGCCCTGCTCCTTCTACCCGATAACCATCCTTCCTCTAAGGCTCCTCTAAGGTGGGGTGAGGCCAGCCAGGCTTCCCCCGTCTGATAACTTCAGGGGGAAAACTCAGATAGGAACTTTTCGTATTTACATCCAAAAATCCTTTGTTCCAGGAGGAGCAGAGGTGGGGAGGCAAGACTGATCCCCTTAAAAACCCCCAGCCTCAACCAGACTGCACGCTCAGCTCTCTGCCTCTCTGCTGAGTCACCCACCTGGCCTGCCCAGGTGTATTCTCTCCACTCAACCATGTAACCTCACTCTTCCCCAGTCTAAGCGACTAGGGACTGGGCATTCTCTCTCAGGCTCTGTCTGGAGAGGTGCCCATCCGTTCTTACAGATGTCTCTACCCTAATAAACCTTGCTATTTTGATTTCCACTACTCTCTGTCTCAAGCCTGAATTCTTTCTTGCGTGAAGACAGAACTCTAGCTTCTCCGGTAACACCTGGACACAGCAGCAGGTTCCATGAGTGTGTCTTCCCATTGGAGCTGTTTCTGCCCCGGGAGAAATATGAATGCCTGGTAGTGCTTTCTGTGACCAGCGAGACCTGCCCTTCCTCACTGACCTTCTCAGGGCTCTCCTGAACATTCTTGTGTATTTTTTTCTATATAAACTTAAGGGTCGTCGACCTGAGAAGAAAAAGCAAAAACAGAAACAGCCAACACTTTGGTTTGAATCATTTAATTCGCATGCTGACTGAGGGTGTGTCTTCCACTGTCTATGGCGCCTTTAGTGTGTTTGAGGAGTCATGCAAAGCTAGCCTCAGACCTTTGACAGACTTCTTTTCAGTGCTGTGCCTGACAGTTTTGTAACTGTGGCGTGGCTTTTGGTTTTGCTGTTACAGGTTTGCTTTTATGTCCTGTTTCTACTCTGAATCTTTTTTTTAAAGATTGGTTTATTTATGTATTTATTAGAAAGGCAGAGGCAGAGAGAGAGAGAGAGAGAGAGAGAGAGAGATGTTCCATCCACTGGTTCACTCCCCAGACAGCTGCAATGGCAGGAGCTGAGCCTATCCAAAGCCAGGAGCTAGGAGCTTCTTTGGGGTCTCCAACATGGGTGCAGGGGCCCAAGGATTTGGGCCATCTTCCACGGCTATCCCAGGCCATTAGCAGGGAGCTGTATCAGAAGTAGAGCAGCCTGGACTCAAATTGGTGGCCAAATGGGATGCCAGAATTGCAGGCAGTGGTTATGCCATAGTGTCGGCCCCTAGTCTACAGTCTTTTAATGTAATCTTTGTCGGATTTTTGATTCAGTTTTTCAATTATTTCATTAAAATTTGTTAAGCTGGACTTCCCAGGGTCTTGGAGTAGACTTGGGATTGCAGATTAAATAATCCCATTGCAAGCTTTCCTGGATACTTTTAGGATGATTTTAAAAACTACAACCTGGGATTGGCACTGTGGTATAGCAGGTGAAGATGCCGCCTGAAGTGCCAGCATGCCATAAGGGCGCTGGTTCTAGTCATGGCTGCTCCACTTCCAATCCAGCTCTCTGCTATGGCCTGGGAAAGCAGAAGATGGCCCAAGCCCTTAGGCCCCTGCACCCCTGTGGGAAACCCAGAAGCTGCTGGCTTCAGATCAACTCAGCTCTGGCCGTTGCGGCCATTTTTGGAGTGAACCAGCGGATGGAAGATCTCTCTCTCTCTCTTTCTTTCTCTGCCTCTCTGTAACTCTGCTTTCCAAATTAAAAAATTTTTAAAAAAGAAAAGAAAGGAACTAATGATTGAACTTTTGGCAAGAAGGCAAGTGTAAATGCTCTGTTTTCCCTCCAGAGGGCACCATGCGCCCACAGAACAGCACAGGCTCCAGTTGGGCGATGCCGGCTTGAACCTCAGCCTGCCCGTGGAGCCTCTGAAAGGCATTGGGAGATTCAGATCCTTTCTTTGCTAGCCAGACTCTGAAGATCAGTCTGGACTGCTCAACAGTCTCGGGCCATGGGTGTTTGCTCAGTTAAGTCCGCCTGGGGCAGTCCTGAAACCTCTCCGCCATAGTGGGCGCACTCCGTCCTGGTCTGCAGGTCATGAAGTCCTAAGTGCCTGCATTCTTGGAGAAATAATAATGTGTATATTTCATTTCAATGTGTTCAGTAATGTTATTTGTAGCTTTACTGCATTTTTCCCAAAGTACAAAATGATTGAAAATTATTCTTTTTCAAAAAAGATTTGAGAGGCGGAGTTACAGAGCAGGAGAGGCAGAGACAGAGACAAGTCTTTCATCTGCTGGTTCACTCCCCAAATGGCTGCAATACCAGGGTGGGGCCAGACCAAAGATAGGAGCCCCGAGTTTCTTATGGGTCTCAGATGAGGGTGTAGGTGCCTAAGCACTTGGGCCATCGTCTGCTGCTATCCCAGGTGCATTAGCAGGGAGCAGTATTGGAAGTGGAGCAGCCGGGACTCGAACTAGCACCCATATGAGATGCCAGCACTGTAGGACACAGCTTAATCCACTATGCCACAGCACTGGCCCCTAAAATTATTCTGATAGTGAAAATATTGGGGTTCTGTAGGACCACAAAAACAATAAACACCAACAAAAACCTAATTTTAAAAAAAGGATTTATTTTTTAAATTTATTTGAAAGACAGAGTTAACAAAGAGAGGGGGAGAGAGAGAGTCTCTCATCTGCTGGTTCATTCCTCAAATGGCTGCAATGGCCAGAGTTATGCCGATCAGAAGCTTTTAAAAGCACACTACTTTATGAACTTCCCCAGTCCTTGGGGCAAGGTGGCAGGAGAAAGAGCGGAGTTTGAAAGTCTGCAGAGCTCACTTGGCTCTGAACAGCTTCTGAGGACGCCCCTGTCCAGCTCTGGCCCCCTCTAGGGAGGCGCAGCTGGATTTGCTTTCTCAGGGCAAGGGTTAAGAAACGTTCCATGGGCTTTGGATTTTCTTTTTTGTTTTCTGTTGCTCCAGCTACGAAGCTTCCTTTTCGATTTTCTTTCCAGTGCTGTTATCCTCACTTCAGTGGCATCTAACAGGTGCCCACTGTGGGCATGGGGCTGTGCTGCTGGGGAGGGGAAGAGTGCAGTGGGTCTGAGTCTGCGTGAGAGGGGCTCACAAAGAGGATGAGGCATTCGGTAATTTCCTTGTCAAGTAGGAAACAATACAAAGATGACATAGTTAACCAACATTTATGTAGTTTGCAAAACCTCTTTTCACAAATGTGACCTGGTTTTGTGAAATCAACCTTGGAGTTAGATGTTCCCCTCATCAGGTGGTACAGCTCAGTAACCAGAATCAAACCTGCAACACTGGTCCCCATGATGTTTCCGAGATACTACATTGTTTCTAAATCTGAGGGCCAATCTTGTTAGCAGAGATGGCCTCCCCAGGTTCTTGTCTTCACCCAAGGAAGAATTCAGATGTGAGACAAACACCACTGCTAACAGGGCAGAAAGGTTTAATGAGGTAGGGCATCCGACAGAATGCATAGGTTCCTCTCCAGACAGAAACAGAGTGCTCCAGCACTCACACTGGGAAAAGCAGGGCCACACAGTCCAATGGTGAGAATGCACCTGACAGGTCAGACGGGCATCTCAGGACATAGCTGAGTCCGTGGCTAGGCACTAAGAATGGCACACAGTGCAGCAGCAACCACCCCATGCTGTTATCCAATTCCCAGTCCAAATTCATGCCAGGGTCTGAAAATAGGAACACTAGTTGTGCTGTCAATCAACACCATCTCACAGACACTTCTGGAGTGCAAAACTGGGATTAGGAGAAGGGTAGAATAAATAATTTCCTGAAAGTCTTACAGGAGCAAGGCACACCAAAAAGAAAAGAAAAAAGATGAAAAAAAAAAAAAACTCATGAATTACCAACTACATTCTATCGAGATGGAATCTGGGTGCCGAATACAAGAGTCACTGGATGTAATCAAAATACCACTTTAGTTTTTGACTTTTGCCATCTTTTATATATTTTTATTGAGCAGGGTTCAGGTAGATTATTGTGCTCCTAAATGGAAAATTGGATAAATTGCCTTTTTCACTCTTTGATAACTGACAATCTTTTCATGGCCCCTTTAAGTCAAAAGGAAGTCTCGTTTTAGAATGTTTTCTATTGAAAATAGACCTTAGTTTAAAAAAAATGTTTTCTGTGCAAGATGGTAGCTAGCTCCATCAGTCTTCACTCTAAGTCACTCTGGTATCCACTTCTCTTCCCCACAGAAGGGTCCTGGCTGGCAGCTACCTGCCTTCGGCTCTCTCCCCAACTTATGGGACTGCTCTTTGATCTGGGAGGGCCCAGGACAGCCCAGGGGATGGTCAGTTCTTGTCTGCTATGGTGGGACCGTACAACCTGGGTCTTTTTCTTGTAGGGCTTTTAAAGGTCCTTTGGAAACTCTTTGTCACCAGAGCCCTTCCCCTCATCCCTTTGGCCTACACAAGTACAGGCAGCTTCCTGTGCATTCTAGGATTCTTGGTTCCCTCCACTTTTTTTTTTTTTTTTTGGACAGGCAGAGTTAGACAGTGAGAGAAAGATAGAGAGAAAGGTCTTCCTTCCGTTGGTTCACTCCCCACAAATGGCGGCTACGACCGGTGGACTGCACCAATCCGAAGCCAGGAGCCAGGTGCTTCTTCCTGGTCTCCCATGCGGGTGCAGGGCCCAAGCCCTTGGGCCATCCTCCACTGCCCTCCCGGGCCACAGCAGAGCTGGACTGGAAGAAGAGCAACCGGGACAGAATCTGGCGCCCCAACCTGGACTAGAACCTGGGGTGCTGGCGCCACATTTCGAGGCAGATCAAAGGCAATCCCATGTTGGGTTTGGTCTGAGGCCCACCCTGGCCCAGGGAAACATAGACACACTGATCACCGTGCTGGCTCTGGGAGCACAGGCAGACCCCAGAACAGCCACCTCTGCTCTGGCCACTCTCTAACTCATGGGCAAGAGCCAGTTCTGTTCTCCTGGGGCTGGGAGTGGAGGTGCAATTTTCAAGATCCCTGGCCTCACAGAAGCCTCTCTTGAGGCTTGCAGACAAGGAGGCAGCACCAGCACTTCCCTCCAGGTGGGAGGAGGGTGGGAATTCAACAGCATCTGTGAATTCCTTCCCCAGACTGTTGATCTCCCCAGAAGCAGAACTGAGGTGGGCAGGGAGATGGCTCAGCCAAGAGGAGCTGGAGATTACCAGCACATGCAGCCCAAGCTGTCCAGCACTGGCTGTTAATATCCAATATGGGCTGTTTCTGCAGTGACCTTTCTGTCATTATAGTAAAATTATCATGGCTGACACCCATCCCATCATGCACCTCACACCATGATGGGTTTCTGGAGGCAGGCAGTACTCAAGCATCACCCCAACCCCATGCTGTTGGAATATTCAGTTAAACCTGCTCCAGACACCAACCACTTGCCTAGCGACAGCGTAAAAGCAAGGTTCTGAACCTTTCCCTCTGGCTGTCCTCTGCCGGTCACAAGTCCTGCTTCCCTGCTGACCTTCCCTACATCTCTTCCTTGAATTCCTCGTGGCACAGGACAGGAGCCTGGACCAAGCTCAGCCTGGGCTCACCCCTGGCCTCTGCACACAACACTGATTTCGTTCATGGAAACTTTGTTCCGGTATTCACCTGCAGCTGATAGTGTTCCAATCTGTCTCGCAGCCTGGGCTTCTCAGGGCCTGTCTCTGTCTCTCTTCTTCCAACAGCTGAGTACAAGTCGTAGAACAAAGCAGGTGCTGAGTCACACTTTAATGAATGGGCAACTGGGTGGCTCTGAAACCAGCTTCTCTGGGGCAGTAAGTCTCTGAGACACCTAAATGGACACCCACTTTAGTACTCCCTGGGAGACTCCAACTGTTCTTACATTCATAAGAGGCTGGTAGCCTCACATAATTTATATACCTCAGCATTTGCCAACCAAGAAATTTGAAAGATGATTAAACACAGGGTGAAAAAAAATCTTTCCTGAAGGAAGTACTGAATAAATGAGTAAGAAATAGCTCACGTGTTTAGGAAGTTCTAGGATGCCAAATCTAACCACCTCTGAAAAAACTTTCCCCAAAGCTGTGGGAGCTTAAGCTTTTATTATTAGTATCACTGGACAAGACAAAGAAAAAAATATTTACAATAGTTAGCAGGATGTTCATGTAATTAACACAGGTGATGCTCCTCATAGGATTCTCTAGTCTCTCCGTATATTTTAACATGTTTATAATAAAGTCTCCTTAAAAACTGAAGCTGTACGGTGACACTGTGGTGCAGCGCTTTAAGCTGCAGCACCAGCATTCCATACGGTGCCCATTTCTGACCCAGCTGCTCCATTTCCTGTGCAGCTCCCTGCTAATGCACCTGGGAAAGCAGTGAAGATGGCCCAAATGCATGGGCCCCTGCCACCCTCATGGGTTATCAGAGAGAAGCTCCCGTCTTCAGCTTCACCCAGCCCTGGCTGGTTCAGCCATTTGGGGAGTGGACAAGCGGATGGAAGCTCTGACTCTCCTCCTTGCCCCTAACTTTCAAATAAATCAGTAAATCTTTAAGAAAAAAATAAAGGACTCTGATCTCACACTTCTACCACTGTCGCTGGCATGACTTTGACCAAGAGCTGCCAAGGCATGGAACCTTGGAGAAGGCAGACCCACTCTTCAGGGACAGGGCTTTCATCTGCTGGACCCTGTGGCTCTTTCAGCTCTGAGTAACAGGCGGCAACCTCCTCCCGCTGTGTAGTGGGTTCTCAGAGCAGTGCACCCACCAAAGCGCGATTTCACAAGACGAGGGCCGGCAGGGCCGTCACCACACTCTTCGTAGGTCAGCTGGATGAAGTTAGTGCTCCACTTTGAGAGCGACGGGTGGGCCAGGTGAGCACCCCCTGCTGGATCCGTGGAGAAGGGGACTCGTGGCCTCCTGAAATGCAGTTTCTGACAATTCTGCCTCAAGCCTTGGAACTTTAGGTTCCCAGAACACATTCTCCACTTAAATTATTCAAGAAGCAGGGAAAAAAGAGAGACCTCATCCACGGATTCACTCCTCAAATGCTGTGAAGGCTGAAGCACCGGGGTCTCCCGTGTGGGTGGCAGGGACACACCCACTCGAGCCATCAGCAGGAGCCACAGCTGGGAA